>NW_007726385.1:161349-166084 GCF_000696425.1 Galeopterus variegatus | reverse complement strand
CCCCGCAAGCGGGCTCGACAGGGCCGGGGCCGGGGCCTTGACGGCGCTGGGGTTGGGGGGCAGCTCTCCGAGGATGGCCGGAGGGAAGGGTGGGGAGCAGGGCGGTTGAAGACCCCTGGGCAGGGCCCACCCGGAGGGGAGCACGTGATTAGCCCTGCTGGTCCCTCGATTACGGCGGTCGAGGCCTCGCGGAACCCCGGGCGCGCTCGTGGCTGCCCCAGCCAGCCCTTCTATACCCATTTTACAGACGAGGAAACAGGTTCATAGAGTTTTTAAGTGATTTGGTTAAAGCCACACAGAAAGAGGCAAAACTGAGATTAGAAGATTCTCTCCACGGGGGAAGGGGAGGAGAGATAAGGAGTGAATGGGTAAGGGAAGCAGAAAGTAACTACAGTTTGTAATGACGAACATGCTAGTAATATTGATTTGATCATTACATACTGTACACAAATACTGATCAACTGTACCTCATAAATATGTATAAATAAAAATTGAAAAAACAAAAAAGATTCTCTCCACATCTTTCCAATTTAGGGTTAATTCTGGGATTCCAGATATGGCGGGAGAGTGCTGCTTCCCTGTCTGTATCCAGAGTCCCCAAGTTTTGTGACAGCTTTTCTCCGTTTTAAGGAGGGAGATTGTCACGATTGTGCTGGAAGAAGGTAGAGCCAACGACTTAATCTTCTGTCTTACTCAAACTTGGAGCGTGCTCCGCACTGAGGGAGTAAAATGCCACCTGGCTCCGGGGTCCTGTTTCTTGGCTCCCCACTGCCACCTGTGCAGATGCAGCCAGTGCACAGTTTGGGACGAGTCACTTCCTGCACAAGCTCTTCTAAGCCAAGATGAAACTGTTGTTACTTCACTTTTAAAGTGCCAAGAGGAAATGAGACAAGAAATGTCAAAATAACTGAGGTGGGCACAGGAAGGCCTGGGGTTAGGGACTGAGGAAACACGAAGCCCTCATGCTAAGTCAGCCCAGCCCAACTCCAGACAGAAACAGGCCCACTTCCTGGGCCTCCGTTGCCCCACCTGGAAAGAGGGGCAGCACCTGCCCTTAACAGCATCTTGGTTGCTCCTGGGTTTCGACTAGGAGCTCTCTGAGGATGAGCGTTGGCTCATGTCTAAGGATCTGCTGAACTCAGAGGGGGTGAAATGAGAATTCAAATCAGATTACGGGGCAGCTCGCAGGTAGGGGAGGGGCCCTCTCTTGACTCCTCATCACCTGGGTGCTTCACTCCCTCATTCTGTCCTGGTCGCTTCCAGCAGAGTCCCTGCATCCCACCACCTCCGTGCAGAGCTTGCTCACTCTTCTCTGAGGGTCCTAGCAGACACAGCCCCTTCTCAGGATGTGCTGGTTTGTGAAGTAAGAGAGGGCGTGTGAAGCCCAAGCCCAAGCTGACAGGAGGCAGGCCCCTCTCAAACCTGCTGCCTCTAGGGGCCTGCAGTAGGCAGATACTAGGTACTAATTGCTGGAATATGTGAGTGTCACCTAAATTAAAAGACTTTGCAGGCCAGCCCGTGGCTCACTCGGTAGAGTGTGGTGCTGATAACACCAAGGCCACGGGTTCGGATCCTATATAGGGATGGCTGGTTTGCTCACTGGCTGAGCGTGGTGCTGACAACACCAAGCCAAGGGTTGAGATCCCCTTACCGGTCATCTTTAAAAAAAAAAAAAAAAAGACTTTGCAGATGTGATTAAATTAAAGAATTTTGAAATGAGATTATCCTGGATTACTAGGATGGGTAATTACAAGTGTCCTTTTTTTTTTTTTCTTCCTTTTTGTCTTTTTTACTGACAGGTAACGGGATCGCAACCCTCGGTGTCGCGCCCACCCTGCACTCAGCCAGTGAGCGGGAACTGGTCTCCACATGGGATCCGAACCTTCGGCGGGAGCGCCGCCGTGCTCCCAAGCGGCGCACTCTCTAGTGCGCCACCGGGCCGGCCCACAAGTGTCCTTTTAAGAGAGAGGCGGAGGAGAAAAAAAGGGGGCAAGTGACTGTGGAGGCAGCGATCAGAGTGATGTGGCCACAAGCCAAGGAATGCGAATAACACTAACAACTGCACTGTCTGCTGCACCAGTTGGCTCTGTGATCTTGGACAGGTCAATGAGGCTCTGTGAGGTCAAGTGGGGAAAGGAATGCAGGAACCCTCCAAGTGCTGCTCAGCCACAGAGGACTTTGGCCACCTGTGGTCTTTGGATGGAGAAGAGAGGTTGGGCCCCTGGTTAATCTCATAGTCAAAGTCGGGTGGCTTTTCTGTGCTTCCAGAGACCAGGGCTGCCCCTGTTATACCCTATGTGGTGGTGGAATGAGCTGTGTACCTGTCTGCCTCCTCCGTGGACATGTGGCCAGTGCCAGATCCATAGCAGGTGCTCAGTATGTGTGTGTCTAGTGAACACAAGTGAGGGAAGAGCCTCCACTCACCCCCCTGCAGCCAAGGCCACCTCCACTTCCCCCTCCCTACTGTCAGCATCAGTCAGCAGTCAGGGCGTTGGTGGCGTCTGTCATTTAACCATCAGAGGCAGACCTTGGTGGAGGCGGGTGAATTTCATGTCAGGCTTCCTGGCTGCAGGAATGAGTTTGGCAGCGATCAGGGGGTGGTGACCTCAGAGGAGCTTGTCATCCCCCACCCCTCCAACTCCCAGGGGGCTGTTTCTCCAATGCAGGCTCTCTATTCTACCCCACCCAGTTAGGTGACAAAACTCTGGATTTACAGAATCTTTCATCCAGAGAGCTCAAAGAGCTCCATCGGCAGGTGGCAAGCGCAGTTAAGCTTGTTTTATGGAAGAAGTCCAGTCCAAGGAGGGAAAGGCACTGGATCCAGGCTAGAAAGTGGGTCACCTGGGGTGCCAGGGGCAGAATGTGGGTCCCTGACCAAGGTGGACACTCCCAGGCACACAGAGATTTGCCCAGACTCTTATGGATGACTTTGCCTTAGTCATCTCTGTCCCCCCACGCCTATTACAGTACCTGGCTCCTAATAAATGCTCGATAAACACGCATCAAGCAACCGCCTGACTGCAGCATCCCAGTCTTTAATCGCCTGCCCCACTCTCTGGCATGGCCTCCAAAGCTTCAGACACAGATCCCTGCTGGCCTCACTTGCATTCCCAGCCCCATGGCCTCTCCCACTCCAGCCCTTGCCCGGGCTGTGCCTTGGCCTGGAATGCCCTTTCTCCGGTTCTCTACCTCATGAAATTCTACTAATATTTCAAGGATGGACTCAAACATCACTTCTTCGGTGAAGGCTTCCCAGCTCCAAGTTCCCAAGGCAGAAGCAGTAGCTCCAGCAGCGTGCTCCCGTGTTCTGCTCGGCCCTCTGTCCCAGCACTTCTTATGCTGTATTCTGGAATGGGGGTAGTACTTGCCACGGCCCCTAATGCCTGGCCCTCAGTAAGCGTAAGCTGCTATGATCACTCATTGTCGCCACCCACCAGCCTGGCACTGCTTGTGTGGAGGAATGGCCTGAACAGGTTGTGGGCTCAGAAGGAGGGTCGGGGCCCCTGAGGGGCATGGAGGATCCATGGTCAGAACTCATGGGCTGACATCACGGGGCTCACGTGATGTCTGGGAGTTTGTCTTTCAGCCTCTTGACACATACACCAGCCGCTCCACCTCCTGCGGGGACATTGCCGGGCCAGTGGTCCAGAGAGCAGACTTGAGATTCAGACACTTCTGGTGGGCAATTTGGGCAAGTTGTTTTACCTTTCATGGCCTTGATGTCCTCATCCATAAAATGGGGATGATATTGATGTGTCTACTTCACAGGAGCTTAGGACAGTGCCTGGCTCAGGTAAGCGCTCAATCAATGCTAACTATTTTTAAAAAATTTGAAAGTATTTGTTAGGGCTGGCCCGTTAGCTCGGTTGGTTAGAGCGTGGTGTTATAATACCAAGGTCAAGGGTTTGGATCCCTGTACTGGCCAGTACAAAAAAAATACACACACATAAGCATTTGTTTATTCAGTAAATGCTCACTGCATGACGGTCCTGACAGTGGAAGACACGGCCCCCACTCTCCAGGGGCCCCCTGTCTGGAGGAGAAGGCAGGCGAATGAGCAGATCATTACCACACAGCGAGATACGTGCCCCAGGACGGACCTAGGGCTCTAAGGGTCCCCCATGACCAGGGTGTCAGGATGACTTTTGTGGGCCTCTTCCTCCATAAAAAATATTGAAAATTGCCTTGTGCGACTGTGTCAGTTTGAAGATGAACATAATCCAGGCTGGATTATATCCAATTGTTCCTTCTGATTAAAAAAAGTAGCTGAAGCAGTTGCATGGGTCCTGGCACTGTGCCTGCTCTGCCTAATGGAGAGTCAGTCTGGCTATGACTGCTAACCAGATTTGCGGAGTCAGGGAAGCTGCTGGAGAAAGTGACCTGAAGGGCGAGAAGAGTAGCCAGGGGAAGAGGGGACAAGTGGGTTCCAGGCAGAGGGAGCAGCGGGGAGAGCGCTTGTCTCATCGATCAGGCTCACTGCATGGAGATGGCCTGCTGGGCTTCTCTCTGCCCCATCGCAGTCCTGTCACTGGAACCTTCACCTCTGTCCCCTGGGCTAGCCTGGGGTGACCAGCACAACCCTAGCCCCCCCCAACCCCAATAAAAACTCTGTCACTCGTCGCCTCCCTCCTCAAGGGCTGTAGCACACTCCTTCCCTGCTCCGGTCTTAGTTTTCCCACCTGCAGAGTAGGGTTACTAGTGGTCACCCATCCTTTCTCTGGAGACAGACAGGGTG
>NW_007726385.1:153930-160280 GCF_000696425.1 Galeopterus variegatus | reverse complement strand
TGACTAGTTCCCAGTATAAACCCTGGGCACTGAGTCTTGACTGAGCATCCCTTGTGGACAGCATTACACATGTGTTGTCACAACTCATTGCTGGGGGAGTTAAGCCTGTCCTGGGAGAAGATTCTTGGAAGCCTATGCCTGGTTTCCTCTGGACTTGGCCCATGCACCTTGTCCCTGTGCTGATGGTGAATCATGGAAACTAAAGGTGGTCTTGGGGACCCCTGACACAATAGCCCTTCCTCAGATGCTCCATAGACATTCACTCACACTGAACCTTTGGTCACGCTGGTTCCGTCACATGAGCTGAACTTCCTCCCTTGTCTGCCTGGTAGACCTGCAGGCCCCAGGGCAAGGCCACCTCCTCTGGGAAGGTGGAATCGGTGGCTCCCTCCACTGAGCTCCTGCAGGCCTCTGCCATGGCATTTGTGACCCTGTGCCATGGGCAGTGGTTGACAGGACTATCCCCACTAGTCTGCGCTTCCCCAGGGCAGGGACTGCACTCATACACGGAGCACACACAGGGTGTGATATGAGGCCCTGTGAAGATCTGCAGACTTGACAGACGTTTTGAAGCTGCAATAGGGTGCCCAGGATTAAGGGTTCCCTATCCTAATTCCTGGGGTCTCTTGGTAGGGATGGGGGACTGATCTCCTGCTCCAGGAGAGCCAGGATGGAGAACTTGTCACCAGAGCATCGGCCAAAACTGCCCGGGAGAAAACAAAGCCTATCAGTGGGGATATGGGCTTGTGGAGGGGGGGTGTGGTATGGGATGGAGGGTTGGGGGGCCTGCAAGGGTCTGAGTATGGCCGGAAGAGCCCACCCTACCAGGTGCTCCATGAAGGGCACAGGGGGGCCCAGGCCCATGCTTGTCTGATATGAGGATCCATAAGTCTTTAGAGGGTGCTCATTCCTTTGTCAAAGCTTCTCTATTTGCCCAGGAGAGTGGAGGGAAGTCACCCCTCTTCTCGCATTGCCTGTCATTAGCAAGACTCTCAAGCATATTGTAAACGAATGACTGATTTTTGCACAGTCTTTTGGGGGNACCAAGCCAAGGGTTGAGATCCCCTTACCGGTCATCTTTAAAAAAAAAAAAAAAAAGACTTTGCAGATGTGATTAAATTAAAGAATTTTGAAATGAGATTATCCTGGATTACTAGGATGGGTAATTACAAGTGTCCTTTTTTTTTTTTTCTTCCTTTTTGTCTTTTTTACTGACAGGTAACGGGATCGCAACCCTCGGTGTCGCACCCACACTGCACTCAGCCAGTGAGCGGGAACTGGTCTCCACATGGGATCCGAACCTTCGGCGGGAGCGCCGCCGTGCTCCCAAGCGGCGCACTCTCTAGTGCGCCACCGGGCCGGCCCACAAGTGTCCTTTTAAGAGAGAGGCGGAGGAGAGATCCGAACCTTCGGCGGGAGCGCCGCCGTGCTCCCAAGCGGCGCACTCTCTAGTGCGCCACTGGGCCGGCCCACAAGTGTCCTTTTAAGAGAGAGGCGGAGGAGAAAAAAAGGGGGCAAGTGACTGTGGAGGCAGCGATCAGAGTGATGTGGCCACAAGCCAAGGAATGCGAATAACACTAACAACTGCACTGTCTGCTGCACCAGTTGGCTCTGTGATCTTGGACAGGTCAATGAGGCTCTGTGAGGTCAAGTGGGGAAAGGAATGCAGGAACCCTCCAAGTGCTGCTCAGCCACAGAGGACTTTGGCCACCTGTGGTCTTTGGATGGAGAAGAGAGGTTGGGCCCCTGGTTAATCTCATAGTCAAAGTCGGGTGGCTTTTCTGTGCTTCCAGAGACCAGGGCTGCCCCTGTTATACCCTATGTGGTGGTGGAATGAGCTGTGTACCTGTCTGCCTCCTCCGTGGACATGTGGCCAGTGCCAGATCCATAGCAGGTGCTCAGTATGTGTGTGTCTAGTGAACACAAGTGAGGGAAGAGCCTCCACTCACCCCCCTGCAGCCAAGGCCACCTCCACTTCCCCCTCCCTACTGTCAGCATCAGTCAGCAGTCAGGGCGTTGGTGGCGTCTGTGATTTAACCATCAGAGGCAGACCTTGGTGGAGGCGGGTGAATTTCATGTCAGGCTTCCTGGCTGCAGGAATGAGTTTGGCAGCGATCAGGGGGTGGTGACCTCAGAGGAGCTTGTCATCCCCCACCCCTCCAACTCCCAGGGGGCTGTTTCTCCAATGCAGGCTCTCTATTCTACCCCACCCAGTTAGGTGACAAAACTCTGGATTTACAGAATCTTTCATCCAGAGAGCTCAAAGAGCTCCATCGGCAGGTGGCAAGCGCAGTTAAGCTTGTTTTATGGAAGAAGTCCAGTCCAAGGAGGGAAAGGCACTGGATCCAGGCTAGAAAGTGGGTCACCTGGGGTGCCAGGGGCAGAATGTGGGTCCCTGACCAAGGTGGACACTCCCAGGCACACAGAGATTTGCCCAGACTCTTATGGATGACTTTGCCTTAGTCATCTCTGTCCCCCCACGCCTATTACAGTACCTGGCTCCTAATAAATGCTCGATAAACACGCATCAAGCAACCGCCTGACTGCAGCATCCCAGTCTTTAATCGCCTGCCCCACTCTCTGGCATGGCCTCCAAAGCTTCAGACACAGATCCCTGCTGGCCTCACTTGCATTCCCAGCCCCATGGCCTCTCCCACTCCAGCCCTTGCCCGGGCTGTGCCTTGGCCTGGAATGCCCTTTCTCCGGTTCTCTACCTCATGAAATTCTACTAATATTTCAAGGATGGACTCAAACATCACTTCTTCGGTGAAGGCTTCCCAGCTCCAAGTTCCCAAGGCAGAAGCAGTAGCTCCAGCAGCGTGCTCCCGTGTTCTGCTCGGCCCTCTGTCCCAGCACTTCTTATGCTGTATTCTGGAATGGGGGTAGTACTTGCCACGGCCCCTAATGCCTGGCCCTCAGTAAGCGTAAGCTGCTATGATCACTCATTGTCGCCACCCACCAGCCTGGCACTGCTTGTGTGGAGGAATGGCCTGAACAGGTTGTGGGCTCAGAAGGAGGGTCGGGGCCCCTGAGGGGCATGGAGGATCCATGGTCAGAACTCATGGGCTGACATCACGGGGCTCACGTGATGTCTGGGAGTTTGTCTTTCAGCCTCTTGACACATACACCAGCCGCTCCACCTCCTGCGGGGACATTGCCGGGCCAGTGGTCCAGAGAGCAGACTTGAGATTCAGACACTTCTGGTGGGCAATTTGGGCAAGTTGTTTTACCTTTCATGGCCTTGATGTCCTCATCCATAAAATGGGGATGATATTGATGTGTCTACTTCACAGGAGCTTAGGACAGTGCCTGGCTCAGGTAAGCGCTCAATCAATGCTAACTATTTTTAAAAAATTTGAAAGTATTTGTTAGGGCTGGCCCGTTAGCTCGGTTGGTTAGAGCGTGGTGTTATAATACCAAGGTCAAGGGTTTGGATCCCTGTACTGGCCAGTACAAAAAAAATACACACACATAAGCATTTGTTTATTCAGTAAATGCTCACTGCATGACGGTCCTGACAGTGGAAGACACGGCCCCCACTCTCCAGGGGCCCCCTGTCTGGAGGAGAAGGCAGGCGAATGAGCAGATCATTACCACACAGCGAGATACGTGCCCCAGGACGGACCTAGGGCTCTAAGGGTCCCCCATGACCAGGGTGTCAGGATGACTTTTGTGGGCCTCTTCCTCCATAAAAAATATTGAAAATTGCCTTGTGCGACTGTGTCAGTTTGAAGATGAACATAATCCAGGCTGGATTATATCCAATTGTTCCTTCTGATTAAAAAAAGTAGCTGAAGCAGTTGCATGGGTCCTGGCACTGTGCCTGCTCTGCCTAATGGAGAGTCAGTCTGGCTATGACTGCTAACCAGATTTGCGGAGTCAGGGAAGCTGCTGGAGAAAGTGACCTGAAGGGCGAGAAGAGTAGCCAGGGGAAGAGGGGACAAGTGGGTTCCAGGCAGAGGGAGCAGCGGGGAGAGCGCTTGTCTCATCGATCAGGCTCACTGCATGGAGATGGCCTGCTGGGCTTCTCTCTGCCCCATCGCAGTCCTGTCAGGGGACAAGTGGGTTCCAGGCAGAGGGAGCAGCGGGGAGAGCGCTTGTCTCATCGATCAGGCGCACTGCATGGAGATGGCCTGCTGGGCTTCTCTCTGCCCCATCGCAGTCCTGTCACTGGAACCTTCACCTCTGTCCCCTGGGCTAGCCTGGGGTGACCAGCACAACCCTAGCCCCCCCCAACCCCAATAAAAACTCTGTCACTCGTCGCCTCCCTCCTCAAGGGCTGTAGCACACTCCTTCCCTGCTCCGGTCTTAGTTTTCCCACCTGCAGAGTAGGGTTACTAGTGGTCACCCATCCTTTCTCTGGAGACAGACAGGGTGGCAAGGTGGAAGTCCTCCAAGGCCTGGGGAGAAAGACTTGCGCAAGGACCCACGGAGGCGACTAGTCTCCAGCAGTGCTGTCGTGGGGTGGCTGGCACGCGTGCCCACGCAGGGGTGCATGTCGGAGGCGCCTTCCCCACTCCCCAGCCGGCTGTCCACGCTGCAGCCTACACGCAGGGAGGTCCCCAGAGAGGGTGTGGGGCTGGTGGGCCCTTGGCCGTGGCTGAGGGCATCTCACTCTGGGACCCCAGTTCATTCAGTTCTCCTTTTGTGCCCACCACCCTTCCCCCACTGTTTCCTATGAGCCAAAGTCCTCTGACGGTGGGGAATCTCAGTGGCTGGCCTTGGTGGCACACAAGACAGGTAAGGCAGGGCTGCAGAGGCTACAGGTGGCCATTGGCTCAGCTCAGCCCTCTGGGCAGTTGCGTTTCTCAGCCAGCACCTCCCAGGGCCCCTGGTCCATGCGTCTGTGCATCATATCCATGTGGCCTGCAGGTGCCAGCCAGGCCTCCAGGTGCTCAGAGACTCCTGTGTGACATCACTCTGGTGGCAGGGGCGGTGGGGAGAGAAAGGCTCTTGGCTGTAGGTGGAGAAGGTCGATGCTATGCTGAGGGGTGGGGAGGCAGGGCAGGATGCGCTGAGGGGTGGCCTGGGGCTGTCCCCTTCCCCTCACCGGTTCAGGAGGGGACTCACCTCCAGCTGGTGTGGGCACGAGCACGTCTGGCTGAACTGATGCCGGCTCTAACCGGCTCGGCTCTCCTCCCAGAGAGAGGTTCCGGTTCCGGGGCTGGCTTCCCCGGATCCGGCCACACAGGCCCTGAGGGTCCTGCAGGTCATCATCTCTCCTTCCTTCTAGTCTAGGGTGCTCCAGACTCTCCTGCTTTCCCCTCGATCCCCGCTCCCTGCCCCGCCACACTTCTCTTCTCTGTTCCCCGTCCTCTTCCTCTGATTCTCAACAGCTTTGCTCTGACGGCCAAGGTGGCTGCGGTTATCGGTCATTCGGGCAATTGCTCAGTCTTCCTCTTCCGGCCTCCCCTGCCCACACCCCCACCCCAGCTCCCTTCAGCGCCGGGTTCCTGCCCCCCCACCAGCCTCCCTCCTAGGACGTGATCCTTGGATCCTGCGCCCCCTTCTGCCTCCCTCCCTAGGCTCCAACATTCCCCTTTGGGTGCCCTCAGCATGGCAGCACCTCCTCCTCCTGGCCAGCCAGGCCCTCTGCCCCTGGCCTCTTCTTATGCTACTGTCTTCCCGGCCAGCCCCAGCTCTAGAACTTGACTCTGGGTGATTCCTGCAGATTCCCAGCTGCTGCCTTCCCTCCCCTCTGCTCCAGCCTCCACAAAGCTGCCAGGGGCTGGACCTGGTCACCTACCTCCAGCTATCACCTGTCCATGGCTCCAGCACCCCCATGACCAAGTCCACGGCCTAGAAGGTCCCCTGTGATGTAGCCTCTATCTGTCCTTCCAGCCTTGTGGCCTCTGCTCCCCTCCTTATCCTCTAACTGTGCAGAAAAGAATGAAGTAGCAGACGTGAGGAAAAGGTCTGCTTGCAAGGCTGGCCCTCAGCTGGCATCTGGGAAGTTGGATTTCGGGGGAACTCCCACTATTCCCTAATAAGACAAGCCCACTGCACCAGAACCATTTGTACAAACCACGTGCATTATGACAGACACCTGCTTTCCTCCTGGGATTTTGATGCATGCCAGTCAGCAGGTGCCCACATGACTAGTTCCCAGTATAAACCCTGGGCACTGAGTCTTGACTGAGCATCCCTTGTGGACAGCATTACACATGTGTTGTCACAACTCATTGCTGGGGGAGTTAAGCCTGTCCTGGGAGAAGATTCTTGGAAGCCTATGCCTGGTTTCCTCTGGACTTGGCCCATGCACCTTGTCCCTGTGCTGATGGTGAATCATGGAAACTAAAGGTGGTCTTGGGGGCCCCTGACACAATATAACTCACTGAACCGAAGATGTG
>NW_007726385.1:112735-152930 GCF_000696425.1 Galeopterus variegatus | reverse complement strand
TTAGCAAGACTCTCAAGCATATTGTAAACGAATGACTGATTTTTGCACAGTCTTTTGGGGGTCCTCCTGTCCATGAAGCACGGTGAACCTGGGGGTCAGGTGGTGACAACTAGCAGAAGACTTGTCCTGGTCCATGTCTGGGTGACAACACTCTGCACTGGACAGGGACTGGGGACACCCGCTCCTCCCATGCTCTTGAGCGGCTGGCAAAGACGCTGGGCTGGGCCACCCAGCCCACTGGAGGGAGAACCCGAGAGGGGCTGAACAACACGCTGGATTTGGCTGTTAGAAATGCCTCCTGCCCTCTAGTCCTTGGGCTGGTCACTGCTGTTCCAACCCTCAGGAGGGAGGCCACGAGGCTTTACCCTGGCCTCGCTCTAATGCCCCTTTGCCCCAGAGAGCACTAGAAGGGGACTGTCCCTGCAGCAGAATGTTACCTCCAAGCCCACCCAGCCAGCCCCACAAGCAGGGTCAGTTGTGGGGAGCCCCAGAAGCTGCCACTTGCTTGTTATGGGAACTTGTCAAGCCGGCTCCTCTCTCGGAGGACAATAATGGTTTGTAGGGTTATTGTGAAAGTTAAATAAAATGACCTTTATTTCAAATGATTTAAAAAATTATTAAAAATGTTATGAATGAATTAATGAATCTGTGCTGCACATTTTAGATCAAGGAGGGGTGGGCTGTGCATCTCCTGGGTCCCTCCTAGGTCTAAAACTTGGCATCTGTGGCTAAAGTTCCAGGAACCTCAGTTGTGGTGGTTCACAGCCAATTCAGAACACAGATGGCGACAGAGGGCAAAACACCCCGGGGACGGCCCCCACTTGCTTTCTCTCAGCACTTGGGAGAGACAAAGGGGGCTTCCGTTCACCTCCAGACATGCACACAGGCACACAAGGCACACAGAGACACAGACACATACAGAGACACACAAGACACATATGGACACCACAAACACACAGCCCCCTCGCCCCTCCTCCTAGTCCTGAGGAGCACCTGCTCATCCTGGCCTCACCCCAGCTGCTGTCCAGGTGCAGCAGAAAGTCTCAAGATGGCGCTGGCCTGGTTTCCCTGGGGTGGGAAATACGGCAGGGAGGAGAGAAAGGATCTCATGAGGGCTCTCTCCTTGGAGCTCTGGAGGTTCCTGGGGAAAAGATAAGAAGGACCTGGGGGCAGGGGCTTCCCCAGGCCATTTAGGGTAACAGTGGGAGGGGGGGGAGGGTTGCCCATTTAACCCTTGCAGCCACTGGCAACCTGGAAATGCTCAGGTTGGGGAAGGTGCTCTAAGCCTGGGTGAGGGGGCCACTGGGGTTATAGCAGGGGCCTATGTATGCTCAGGGATGGGGAGCCCACAGGGCCTACCCACTGAGCTGGGAGTCAGGGGTCCCGGATCCCATCCAATGCTCGAGGGCAGGCTTGGAGGTAGGTGGACCTGGTTGCCGCCAGGCTGACCAGCTGCTCAGAACTCAAACCTCTGAGCTTCACTGGCCCGCATACGGGAGGAGGTGGCCAAGACAGCGGGCTGCTAAAACGTTCCCTAGGATCTGAGGAGGAGCTCCTCGGCAGCCCTCCCACTTTAACTCGAGCTGTTCTGCTCTATCTGTTTGACCACTGGGGTTCCCTGGACCAGTTTGTTTGAAAAAAGGAATTCAGCTGCCAAAAAAAAAAAAAAAAGGCCAAGGCCAACTGGCCTGCCTAGCCACCCTGTAGCCCCCCGGGCCCTGGTGCCTGCTGCCTGCATCCAGGATGGTCATATCAATGAGGCTGAGCAGGTGGGTCCTTTGGACCTGGGCAGTCATGTGGGTCCGTCTCCCACCTGAGAGGGCAGCCCAGAAAGGGGAGGGCAGAGCTCGGCTGAGCAGCTCCACGCCCACCGCAGCACTGGGGACATGGCCAGGCCAGGCTGGGCTCAGGGGAGGAGGGCAATGACTCACAGGCTGTGGTGTCATGGGAAGGGCTGAGGGGGTGTCAGCAGACCTGGCCCCAGTCCCACTTGGGCCCTTAACTAGGGGAAGGACGTTGACTCCGTCCCTGTCCCTCTCTGGGCCTCAGTTCTTTCCCAGTAAAGGGGGTGGCCATTGACTAGTTCAACTAAGTTGTGCCACGCATGGGGCTTCCAGGGAGCAAGACCCACGGTGCCTGTGCTCCAGCGCTCGTGCTCTGGTGGGGAGCTCAGAACTGCCCTGCCTTAGGCAAACCTTCTAAGTGAAGAGTCCAGAGGGGCCTAGAAGGGAAACGTCAGCGCTCTCGGGGTCTGCAAAAGCCTCCTTCTGTCAAACACTTCCCAGCTGGATTCCATCACCTTCACCCCGGGGAGTAAATGGGAGTCAGTCAGCACCAAATGGCTCCCAGAGGAGGCGGTACAGCATGGCGGGAGGTTCCAAAGTGCTGGGACTCTGGTGTCCAGGTGGGAGCCTGTGGAATTACCTGCTGGAAGAAGGGGGGGCGGAGTGTGGAGACAGGGGTGAGCAGGAGGAGGTGGGTGGTAACCTTCCAACAGGGTCCTCAGGTCCCAGCTTTCTGCCCTGGATCAGGTCCTGAGCACCTTCACCTCTGTCCTCACGGCAACCCTGCGAGGTCAGGAGGATTGAGCCGGCCACGTGGCACTCAGAGCCTGAGTAGAGATGGGCAGCCTGGCGGGACGGCACTTCAGTGTGGGTGGGGACCTGGCCACCTCAGCACCTACACAGGGTGGGCACACAGTACGTGCTCAATAAATGGTTGTGACTGAAGAGCAGAAGGAAGTCAGGTCTGACTGACTCAAAACCACCCATACCTTCTCCCACTTGGGCCTGATGCACCTGAAGAGGTGACCTGTGGCGCACTGGGCCTCTGAGAAAGTCAGGGTAGACCCTCCAGCCAGCCCTCCTGCACCCCCGCTCCGTCCTCCCAGTCCAGCCCTCCAGCACCATCCCCCCAGTCCTCCCAGTCCAGCCCTTCAACACCCTCCCCCCAGTCCTCCCAGTCCAGCCCTCCAGCCCCATCCCCCCCAGTCCTCCCCGTCCCGCCCCCCAGCACCCCCCCCCCCCCCCCCGTCCTCCCAGTCCAGCCCTCCAGCCCCCTCCCCCCCACCCCCCCCCCCGTCCCGCCCCCCCCCCCCCGCCCGTCCTCCCAGTCCAGCCCTCCAGCCCCCTCCCCCCCACCCCCCCCCCCGTCCCGCCCCCCCCCCCCCGCCCGTCCTCCCAGTCCAGCCCTCCAGCCCCCTCCCCCCCACCCCCCCCCCCGTCCCGCCCCCCCCCCCCCGCCCGTCCTCCCAGTCCAGCCCTCCAGCCCCCTCCCCCCCACCCCCCCCCCCGTCCCGCCCCCCCCCCCCCGCCCGTCCTCCCAGTCCAGCCCTCCAGCCCCCTCCCCCCCACCCCCCCCCCCGTCCCGCCCCCCCCCCCCCGCCCGTCCTCCCAGTCCAGCCCTCCAGCCCCCTCCCCCCCACCCCCCCCCCCGTCCCGCCCCCCCCCCCCCGCCCGTCCTCCCAGTCCAGCCCTCCAGCCCCCTCCCCCCCACCCCCCCCCCCGTCCCGCCCCCCCCCCCCCGCCCGTCCTCCCAGTCCAGCCCTCCAGCACCCTCCCCCCAGTCCTCTCAGTCCAGCCCCCCAGACCCCCAAGTCCTCTCAGTCCAGCCCCCCAGTGCCCTCCCAGCACCCTTCTGCAGGCCCTGGCCTGGGAGGCACTGGAGAGCCATGTTGTGCCCACATGTGACCACGAGAGGTCGCCCCCCACACTAGCTGGGTTGAAACGAGCCATTCATCAGGCTCTGAGCGGTAGAGGAAGCAGCTCATCTTGGAGAAATAGCAGGATTGAGCCAGGGCAGGACTGGAGATTTGTATCATCCAGGGGGTCAGGGCTGCAGGGAGCCCCAAGAGCCAGCTGAGCAGCGCAGCACAAAGGGGGCCCTTGGGGCACAGAGGAGAGTCAGGCCCAGAGAGGGAGTGGCTGGCCCTGGGGGTACACAGCTAGCCAGTGGCAGGACCGAGAGGGTCCCCTCAGCTAGGTCCTTGCCTCCTGGGCTTGAAGAGGGCCTGCCCATGGTTGGGGCACATCGTGGTTAACTTCAGATTGGTCTTCCAGACCTCTGGACTGCAAGGTCCAGAAGTCAGAGAGGGCAGGAAGCGTGGGTTGGGAACACAGGGGTGGAATTGGTGGTACATGAGGCCACAATCTTCTCCCCCAGTAGGGTAGGCCCAGCAGATCATGCCGGGCACAGCTCATCCTGGTTGATGTGGAGGTGGAACCAGATGGGGGAAGTAGCCCAGGGGGTCTGGCTTGGTGGCTGTGCCAACTTGGCTTGGACCTTGCTGATCCTGGGACTTCAGATCTGAGGGTCAGAGCTGGCCCTGGATGCACGGGCAGCTGGGCCCTGCTGGGAGCAGGACATGCTGGGCCTTGCAGGCCAGGCTGAATGGCTTGGTTTTATTCAGGGACAGTAGGGAAAATTTGGGGCTGGGTGTTGAGCCAAGTTAAGCAACAGGGTCCCTCTGGTTATGCTGGGCAAGATGCAGGTGGGGAGCAGGGAGAGCAAGCTGCTGCCCTCCCATGCCCACGGCCCAGCTTGAGGCCCAGCTTCATCCTGACTAGCACAGCAGGTTACTGGCCCTCAGAGCTAACAAAAGAGGCCCAGCTCTATGTCACCACTTTCCTGCAAGAAGCCCTATCCTGCAAGAGGTGGCTCCCTTCTGCTGGTCCAATGACACGTGTGCCCCGTCTTCAGCTCTGCCCACTCTCCACCATGGCTCCTTTGGCTGCAATGTCCAGACCCCTCCTCACCTCTGTGGGGGCTACCGAAATCCCTTCCAGGCCCAGCTCAAATGTCGCTTCCTCTGAGAAGCCCTCTCGGCCAGTCCTGGGCATTGGGGCCTCCCCTCGTTCGGGCTTCCTGGCACCTCCAGCCCATGGGAGCTCAATGCTCACCACATGAGCTGGGTTTGTGGTCAGGTCCCTAATAGGAAGGGAGCTGCCCCTTATGGCAGGGACTGGCCCTATCCAGCTATCGCAGGTCCCAGTGGCATACGCAGCATCCAGAGAGGGATGGAGAAGGAGGGAAAAGGAGGACTTTGGGACAGAGGGGCCCCGAGGGCATAAGAAATCAGCAGAGGCCCCATCCTGGAGTCCCTGAGTGTCCAAGCTGAGTGGGAAGCAAGGGGGCTCATGAGGCAACAGCAGCTTGCTGTCCAGCCCAGGTACACAGCACCAGCCCAGGGCTGGCCCGCTCGCCCCTTAGCAAGGGAAATCAGTAACAGAATGCTGCCCTGCCCTGCCCCAACCTCCAACGATGCTGGCTCATCACCAAAGGGGTGCTGCCCTCTCCCAGCTCCTTGGGGGCCCTTAGCTGAAGGTGGGGAGAGAGCAAGGACCACACAGCCCAGGACTGGACACCCTCCCCTTGCATCCTTGAGGCCCTCTTTCCACACCAGCATTCCCAGCATTGGATGGGTCACCGCACACTGCCGCCTCCCCTAGTTCAGCACCCCTCTCTGTCCTGGTGCACCCCCCAGCTTGCCCTCCATGGGGCAGCTGGACCTGCCATGTGGATGCTGTTGCCTCCTTCAAAACTGCCCTTTCCCAGTCCTTACCTTGGTGAATGAGGTCCACGAGGTTCTGGCCCTCGCGGGCCTCTCTGGAGCCATCTCTCATCATCCCCTCACCAGCTCGGCCCCCTCGGTCCAGCCTCCCCACACGGTCCTGTTTTCTGAAAATGCCATGCTGTTGGCCTCAGGACTTGTGCACCGCTCTGAGCTCCTCGTTTTCTTCCTCTCGGTCGAACTCCCAGTCCTTCCTAACAATCCAGTTCAAATGTCCCTCCTCTGGCCTCTGCCCACTCCTGGCACCCTCTGACCCCTGAATATGGCACCCTGCACACACAGCTGTCCTTGTTGTCTCCCATGTGTGCCTAACTGCAAGGTTCTCATGGGTAGCCACCTTGTCACACCATCCCGTATGCCTGGCCCAAAAGGTTTGATGAATGAGTAAATGGATGACAAGGGTATTCACTTAATAAACATTTATTGAACACCAGCTGTGTACACAACCCTGCGCTAAGCCCTGTAGAGGGATACACCATGCAAAGCCCCTCTGCTCCAGTGAGTGCTCCAGACTTCAAGAGACTTCAAAGCAGGAGGTTCTGGCCCCCACCCTGATGTCCCCCGGTGATCAGGGAGGTTTCCGAAGCCTTCACAGAGGGCTGCTGCTGTGAACACACTCCTGAGCATCTAGCTGCCTGGCTTCCCCATGGTTCTGCCTGCATTCCTCCAGGAAAACCCGAGGCCTTTTGTGATGGGCCTGGAAATTTGGCAGAGGGCAGCAGAGATCAAAGGACAAGGTCCAGCCCGTGCCGCAGGCATCATTGATGTGCCTGCTCTCGAATGCCCTGCTGCTCATGGAGGGGTCTTTTCCACCCTTCCATCCATCCTTCCACCCACCCACCCACCCATTCTTCACTCACCTGCTCGTCCAGGTGCATTCTCGATACACATCAGGCCCTGTGCTAGGCTTCAGGGATGCACGGAGAGTTAAGACACAGTCCCAGCCATTGAGTAAAGTGCAGCAGGTGTAGGCAGCATGACAGAGACGTGGCACAGTGGGGACACAAAGTGACTATCTATGTGGGGTATCCAGAGGCTACAGAGGGAAGGTGTCCTAGAGGAGCAGGCATCACTCCTGCCATGTCTCTGAGTTACTGGAGTGCAGGAGAACCTTGGCCCAGGGCCAGCCGCCACTCTGGCACATCACAAGTTCTCTGTGAAGCCACTTCCCCTCTGTTAGGGTGGGGAGGATCCTCAGGAACCCACCCAGCCCACCTCACTGGGCCCTTCTGAGTCTGGAAGGACAAACACAGCGTGGACCCTGCTTGGTCAACAGCAAAGGCCTCAGACGTGCTTGCTGTTGGGATTGTCTTTCCCAGCTCAGGATGAAATGACGGGGTCTGGCTGCAGCTGTCTGGGACCCTTGGTCACTGGACAGGGCGTGTAGTCACCTACCTCTCCTGCTTTGGCTCTGTAGGGCCCAGCTGCCTCCAGGGGCCTAGAGGCGATAACCTACTTGTCCCGCTCAGCCCCACCTCTCTGACTTCCAAGCCTTGTGCCAGGAGCATAGTCACCTACCTCTCCTGCTTTGGCTCTGTAGGGCCCAGCTGCCTCCAGGGGCCTAGAGGCAATAACCTACTTGTCCCGCTCAGCCCCACCTCTCTGACTTCCAAGCCTTGTGCCAGGAGCGGGGACCCGAGGTGGGCCTCCCCAGACTGGCCCTGACCCAAGTCCTTGATCGGCCCTGCCAACTTTAAAGCCCTTTCACATTCACAGCCACTGTCCCCCTGGTGCCTTACAGTAACTCTGAGAAGGAGGCAGGGCAGGAGCTGTGAGTCCTGCTTGCATGTGAGGAAACTGAGATCTGAAAAGCACAGTGGCTTGTCCAAGCTGGCAGGCAGAATGCTGGAGAGGCTCTTCTGTCACAGGCCTACAGTAAATCTGGCTCTGCCACTTGGTCGCTGGGCCTTACCCGTCATTTGTAAGGGGGATACAAACAGTACCTGCCGCCAGAATGAATGTAAGAATGAAACAAGATTGAGTTTGTAAAATGCTTGATGCAGTGCCTGGCACACTTGGGGCTCCTAATAGCTTGGGGATATTAATAATAATTCAAATCTTGTGCCTCCTAGGCTCCCTCTCTCCAGCCCGCACCGCCTTTCTAAGGTTGAAGACAGCAGCTGGCAGTGGGCGGTGGTTGCTTTAAATATGAGATGAGGAGAACAAAAGGAAAATAGAACAGGGAGGTGGCCGTGGCTACACTTTCTCAGTCCCCTTCCCAGGCTTGGGGGAGGGTCTGGAGGACACGATCAGAGGCTGCCTGCTTCCTGTTCTTAAGGAACTGAGCCTCTGCTTTGCAGCCTAGCCACTCCTGTGGGGGGTGGGGGGTGCTGGGACCCCTCATCCCAAGGAGACACCCCCTGCCTGCCTGTAGTGTCTGTCCTCTGGAGCAGCAGGAAGTAGGTTAAGTGAGATCCTGGAGTTTTCTCTGTACCTCTTCCAAGGCAACATGAAATATTCACCAGAAGATTTCTCCACAGGCCCCACAGAGGGCTTCGAAGGCAGCCCTTGGTCGCCATGGGGTCTCATTACCAAGTCCTGCCCTTCGCCTCCTCATGCCCACACCTCATGCCGCTCCCCCACGGTCCCCGCTCTGGGTGAGGCATATGGCTCTGGAGTCTGTGTGGGGCAGCGTTTTCTCCTCCCTGGCCTGGCCGGGGCACTCACGGCTCTCTCAGGCAGAGGGACAGGGCCCTGTGGCCTCCTGATGTGCCCCTACAAGGTAGCCGACTCCCCCCACTCTGACTCCAGCTGGGCCAGCAGAGGGGACTGAGGTGTCAGTGGGGTGGCCCGGTTCAGGCCTGGGGCTGCTGCCATCTGAGCAGAGGGCAAGTGAGGCCTGAGGAGGCAGGAGGCGGCTAGGGATGGAGGACTGAGGCGCTGCCAGGCCGTGGGGGCCCAGCTCTCTACGGGTGGGAGGGAGACAGAAGGCCTGAGGCTGTGGGTGCATCTGGAGGAACAGGGACGACAGAGGCTGGCAGCCGGGGTGGGGTCCCAGCTGGAGTCGCTTCCTAGCTGGACCCTGGGCAAGATAGCTCCTTCCTCCCAGCCTCAGTTTCTCTATTTGGAAATGGGGACAGTGATTCCTACCTTGGAGGTCTGTTGAGGATTACACGACATCATGGTCCTGAGGGAAGGGGCCCAGTGCCTGCCAGGTGAGGGGCCTCAGCAGAGGGAAGCCGCTTTCCTCAACCCCAGTGAAGCCTTCACCCTCAGCCCCGTTCTCTCCCTCTCGCCTCTCGCAGCCACACCACCTGCTCCACTCCCCTGAATGCCTCCTGAGCTTCCTCGAGCCACGCTCTGTGCAGGCTGTCACTACCTCAAACCATGGTGACCTTCCCCCTCCCCATCCCCTCATCCCTCCCTGGAAAATGCCAAGGCCTACTTCAATGCCACCTCCTCTGGAAAGCCTTCCTCAGTCCCCTAGGCAGTGACAGATGCTCCCTTCTCTGAACCTGCCGTCTTTCTTCTAGCAAATTACTGCACTGCTGGGCCTGTCCCCTCCACCGACTGTGAGCCACTGGCCGGTAAGGAAGGTGCTTTCTTCTGTTAGGTCCCTCTCCCTCTCAGCCCATCAGCAAATGCTTGTTGAAATAGTGGCCATGAGCAGTGAGGGCCCCGAGAGGAAGGCCAGGGTGACCATGGCTGGCACAGCCCCCAGGGAATGGAGGGAAGTAAAGCCACTGGGGCCAAGGTAAGGACCGCTGGGAAACACACGTGCCATTGTCCTCAGTCACCTGATCCACACAACAGTGACCACCCTCTGGGAGCAGAAGGGGCAGGCTGTGAATGACCCATTTCCGGAAAGACAAGTGAAGAGGATTCTGCTGCAGTGACAGAAGTGACTAGGGTGGGAGAGGTGCTGCCTGCCAGTGGCACCGCTCCCCGCATGTGGTGAGGGCCAGCACTGCACAAGCCGGGTTGCATAGCATCTCCGCCCAGGCCCGGGGAGTCAGCTGTCAGCACCCCATCCGCAAGTGACAAGAGTGATCACTTCTACTCAGCAGTGATACAGCACACACCCGTGGGGTGTCACCTGTTACAGACACAGTCTTAAGACTCCCCCCAAAGCTGGTGCTTTTTACCCCCATTCTACAGACAAAGCAACTGAGGCCCAGAGAGGTTTGGAAGAGCAAGGCTGGATCTGATGAGATCTGTGGGCCTTGGAGCCCACGCTCCTACCCGCCACCCCCGCCACCGTGTCTGCAGGCTGAGCCAGCCTCACTTTGGGCACCCACGTGCAGCAGATGAGGGGAAGAAACAGGTGCAGAGCAGGCGGCTAATGGAGCGCTGCTATTCCAGGCCAGGCGCCCCTCTCTACCTCCTGCACCACCCCCGCTCTCTCCTGCCGTTCCCATCTGCGCAGCTTGCCGATCTCTGGATCTCTCCTGTAGCACCTGGTGTGGCACAAGGCTCTGTCCAGGGCTGGCCCAAAGCCAAGGAGCCGCCCCACCCACCAGGGACTGGAGGACCAGGACCCGCTCTGAGGTTAGATCCTCAAGCCACCTGACCAATGGCCAGCCTTGGCCCAGTGGCTGCGACTTCTCATTCTTTCCTTCGTTTGTCCCACTGCCCTCAGCTCAGGAGCCAGCACATGGCAGCGATCTCCCTCCTAGGCCACAGTGGTCTTTGCCTGAGCAAACTTTATCTGCCTGACACAATGCCACCTAGCAGATCTCATTATAACTGGACACTCAGGCTCAGAAGTGTGGGACTGGGCCTCGGGGCTCCCAGGCCTGAGTGTCCTGGGTGGGCCATCTCAGGAGGGCCCTGTGAGCCTGGGGGAAACAGGCTGCCCAGCATTTTTCAGTCTGACACTTGGAATCCAGGGCCAACCCCTGTGCTGAAGGGGCTTCTCAGTCCTGCAGCGTACCCCCATCCCCTCCCAAACCACCTCTGGCCTCTGTGCATTTACTCCTATAGTCCCTTGGCTGGGAGCAGCCCACACCTCTAGTAAAATCCCGCTCTTCCTTCCAGTGTTGGCTTTCAGACCTCACCCCACCAGAGCCCCCCTTACTCCCTAGGCTGGGCTTGGAGCCCCTCCTTCCCTCTCCCAGAATGTCCTATCTTTTCTCATGTCACTTCTCACATCTGGTTGAACCCGAGTGTTCCTCCATAGTAGACCGTGAGCTCACTAAGGGCACAATCTGGGGCTTTTCTATCATCAGAGCCCCAGCTCCTGGGCCCTGGCACTCAGTAGCTGTTCAATAAACATCTGTAGAGCTGAGCTAAATTACATGGGCCTGAAAACGTCTTTATAGTAGCGCTCTCTGGCCACCAAGCTTATCTCAGCATCCACATGGACCCTTCCAACTTCTCTTGGTCCCCANCAGGGCCAGCCTGAGTGGGTGGCACTCGGGCCTGTGGCTTCCTGCAGCCTCACCGCCTCTTGGCTCCCAGGGTCCACCCAAGACAGAAGACACTGATCGTGTCCTCCCCTAACCTCAAGAGGCTGTAGATCAAGGTAATTTTTTGGTCATTTTAATTGTAAAAACCAAGACATTTATATAAATAAGACTGCTGTGTAAAATATGATTCACCCTTCTACTAAAACCCTTCTCCCCACACTCAGAAAGAATATAGAAAAGCCAGCAGAGAGATAAGAAGTACAAAGTAGCATGCGGTCCCTGACGATAAGTAACTGGCAGGCCAGGTTTCCCTGCTGAAGCGGCCTCGGGGTGAGAGCGCTCCTGGCCCGGGCGTCTCACCGGAGGCTCAGTGACACCTCGAGAAACTGCAGCGCAGCAGTTTCCGCACCCCAGCCCCCGGCTCTCAACTGTGCGGGTGGAGGCGGTGTCAAAGGTTCATGTGGCCTGGTGGCCGGGGAGGGGGAGAGGATGGGGGAAGGCGGCTTGGTCCTCATGCCAAAGCTGCGGGCTGTGGGGCTGTGGGTCCAGTGAGATGCGGTGGTGTTTTCAGCCTGGGTCGAGTTGGGGGAAGGGACTTGGAGCAGGGAGTATCAGTAATTCCCCAGAAGACAAGGAGAGAAGCTGCCTGTGTCCCTTGAGAGGAGAGGCTCCTTCACATTTTCATGTGGCCACTAATGACAAGGACAGCGGACACATCCCAGCAGTGCTGGGGACAGAAGGGCAGTGGGGCTCCTGGGATGTGAGGGGAGAGCAGCCCTCGAGAAAGGTAGGACTGGCACGTCCTTATGAGAAAAATCCCATCTCCCCACCTCCTCTACCCTGTCACCCTTCCCTACCCACCCCTACGGAGAGACGGCTGCCTGCTGCCCCACCAACACCCTGGGACTCAGAGTGAGATGACAGAGAGCCTAGGAACAGAGATGTCAACAAGTTCACACACTGGGCATGGCTCAGGAAACTGGCAGACAAGGACAAAAAGAAAAGACCCCAAACTCTCCTGGGAAAAACCAGGACCTGCCTGGGGCTGCTTCCCACCCCACGTGAGTGGCAGGAACAGGCCCTGCACAGGATGGGGGGCAGGGGCAGGGGACAGAGTGTCAGGAGCACTTCCAGACACAAACAGCCAGGGTCCCCCCAAAGTACAGGTAGAGGAGGTTCTTCACCTCATGTGTGATCTCAAACCCAAAGCCCTCGCCGATCACCACGTGCCAGGAGGAGCCGAACTTCTTGTCCATGGTCTCTTTGATCATCTTGGCAGCACTCTGGAACGGAGAGGGGAGGGAGCGGGCAGGGGTCAGTGCCCCGTTTGGGAAGGAGAGGTCAGGTAGCGAGTCTTGGCAAGAGAAAGGCCTGCTGCCTTATTATTGTCGTTCTCCTGCTCACGGAACTGTCAAGAAAGGGTTTCCACGCAAGCACCTCCTGCTGGGGCGATTCCACAGGGACAGAAAACTAGCCGTCACCTCACTGGAAACTGGCTATGGTGGGAAAAGCAAGCCGTGGGTCTGGAGACAGCCCCAGGTCTGAGGCTCGCTCGGCTTAGTGCGGCTTCCTGGGTCAGGGTCGATTTCCTCCGCTGTGAACCAGAGAAACGGTGCACGAGGCTGCGCTGGGGACTAACTAAAGGAAATCACAGCCGTGAGGCACTCTGCAGGCTGTGAAGCACTGTCCCTCCCTAATGGGGTCAGTGGGCTCCAGGGAGAAGCCAGACGGCTTCTCCCAGTGATGGCAGCAGCCTGCTCCGTCCTGTGCTCGCTCTTTCAAGAAGCTTCCCCCAATGTGAAGAGGAGTCAGGAGGGGTCGGGCACCCGGCCTTTGCAGGGTGAGTCCCCTGCTCAGGCATCTGAGGCACCAGCAGCACCCACCGCTGCTGCAACACTGACTGCCTTCTTGCTCTCTGCCAGACTGATGGATGACATTCCTGGGTTGATGCCTACTGGCCCTATCGCCAGCACCCAGAACAGTGCCTGGCGCAGAGATGCTATTTAGCATCTTTCCTGAATGGATGAATGAATACATGAATGAATGCCTGGGCCATGGGGAAAGGTGCCCTATTCAGGAGCCCACTTGAGGTGGGGAACATGGGCACAGGCATTGTGGAGCCCCCTCTGGTTTTTCTCCCTCAAGGGCTGGGTGTGACCGTCAGTACTGGAGTCAGCACCAGCCTCTCCTCTCACTGGCCTTCCCCAGACCATGACTGCTTCCAAGGAAGGCCCCAGACTAGTCCCAGCAGGACTCTGGAGCTGGCTGCAGGGCACTGGGAGCATGCTATTCACCCACAGTGGTCACCAAAAGCATGAGGGGCTGCCTGCACTGATGGCAATACCTCGTTGTTGTTGGAGAATTTTTCACAGGCTGTGACACATAGCTCCATGGTCTCCACTCGCATCTCCTCTGGCATGTCCGAGTGCTAGAGACAGGGCAAGGGTGACAAAAAGACAAAGGCTTAGCCCATGACCTGGCCTTCCTGGCTGGCCTCTCTGTCCCAAGCTTAAGGCATGGGCACCATGTAGCTTCCCTGGCACAGCTATGGGCAGGCGACCCATCTCCTGACGGAGGGCCTGCAGTTGGGGTGAAAAGGGTGTGGAATCAAGCTGTACCCCAGGAGCTCTCAAGCCCAGGCCTCTCTGCAAGGGCACAAAGCTTCACCATCACTATGTTCCAGCCAACAGGCACGGGAAGAAGGCGGCCCAGGCACGGAGGGAATGCTGGCCATGGAAACGGTTTATAAGCGAATCTCACCCGAGAGACCTAAAGAGACAGCACGGCCACTCTTGAGGGCTCCCGGTCCTCCTCCTGCCTCTCTGGCTGCTCTTTCTCATGGATTTACTGGACCCCCCGCCCAGCTACTGGAGGGCCCCTCTCCACCCTCTTTCTTCTCCAGCTATTCCAGCTCCAGGGGATCTGCGCACTTTTTATCTGCGGAGGGTTCCCACATTATCACCCCTGGCTCTAACCTCTTCTTTGGGCTCTGGGCTCCTATGTCCAACTGTACATTTGACAGCCTCACTTAGATGTCTAGAAAATACCTTCTAATTCTCCCAGCAAACCTATTCTTCCTCCATCTTTCCTTTCTCGGTAACTAACATCATTTTTTCTCCCACCGTTCAGGAAAAAACAAACGCTAGGAGTCTCCTTCCTCCATACCCAGCATCCAGTCCATAGGTAAATCCTATGGCCTCTACCTTCAAGGTACATCCTGAATTGGCCCACGTCTCATGCCTCCCCTCTAGGCTTGACCCAGCCATCTGCATCTCTCTGGGCCTCCAGAATAGTGTCCTCACTCATCTCCCCATTTCCACTTTTCCACCCTAAAATCCATTCTCCTCACAACAGCTACAGTGATCTTTTAAGAACATAAAAGAGATCACATCACTCCTCTGCTCCCCTTTGAACTCAGGACAGCATCCACATCCTTTACCACCTGCTTCGTTGTGACCAGCCAGGCCTGCAAGGTCTGGCCCTGCTGTCACTCTGACCCTCGCATCCTGCCACCCCTCAGCACTCCATTCCAGCCACACTAGCCTTCTCTCTGTTCCTCCAAAATGCTAAGCTTGTTTCCCACCTCAGGCCTTCTGTGCCTGCTGTTTTCCCTGCTTGGAATATTCTTCCCCAGATCTTTTTGCAAGTCTTGCTCTCTAACTTTACACAGGTCTCTGATCTGAGAAACCTCTCCAGGAGCTAACCTCTGCTCTCTGGCCCTTTACACCAGCTTTATTTTTCCTTTATAGCACTTATGCCTGCAATTATGTTCTTTAAACATCTCTTTCATTGAAGCCAGGCCTTCATCTGTCTTGCTCACCATCTCCACAGTGCCTAAAATAGCACCCAGAATACAGGAGGGGGCCTAAATAAGTACTTGGTAAATGAATGAATGAATGAATGAATGAATGACTATCAATNTTCCGCACCCCAGCCCCCGGCTCTCAACTGTGCGGGTGGAGGCGGTGTCAAAGGTTCATGTGGCCTGGTGGCCGGGGAGGGGGAGAGGATGGGGGAAGGCGGCTTGGTCCTCATGCCAAAGCTGCGGGCTGTGGGGCTGTGGGTCCAGTGAGATGTGGTGGTGTTTTCAGCCTGGGTCGAGTTGGGGGAAGGGACTTGGAGCAGGGAGTATCAGTAATTCCCCAGAAGACAAGGAGAGAAGCTGCCTGTGTCCCTTGAGAGGAGAGGCTCCTTCACATTTTCATGTGGCCACTAATGACAAGGACAGCGGACACATCCCAGCAGTGCTGGGGACAGAAGGGCAGTGGGGCTCCTGGGATGTGAGGGGAGAGCAGCCCTCGAGAAAGGTAGGACTGGCACGTCCTTATGAGAAAAATCCCATCTCCCCACCTCCTCTACCCTGTCACCCTTCCCTACCCACCCCTACGGAGAGACGGCTGCCTGCTGCCCCACCAACACCCTGGGACTCAGAGTGAGATGACAGAGAGCCTAGGAACAGAGATGTCAACAAGTTCACACACTGGGCATGGCTCAGGAAACTGGCAGACAAGGACAAAAAGAAAAGACCCCAAACTCTCCTGGGAAAAACCAGGACCTGCCTGGGGCTGCTTCCCACCCCACGTGAGTGGCAGGAACAGGCCCTGCACAGGATGGGGGGCAGGGGCAGGGGACAGAGTGTCAGGAGCACTTCCAGACACAAACAGCCAGGGTCCCCCCAAAGTACAGGTAGAGGAGGTTCTTCACCTCATGTGTGATCTCAAACCCAAAGCCCTCGCCGATCACCACGTGCCAGGAGGAGCCGAACTTCTTGTCCATGGTCTCTTTGATCATCTTGGCGGCACTCTGGAACGGAGAGGGGAGGGAGCGGGCAGGGGTCAGTGCCCCGTTTGGGAAGGAGAGGTCAGGTAGCGAGTCTTGGCAAGAGAAAGGCCTGCTGCCTTATTATTGTCGTTCTCCTGCTCACGGAACTGTCAAGAAAGGGTTTCCACGCAAGCACCTCCTGCTGGGGCGATTCCACAGGGACAGAAAACTAGCCGTCACCTCACTGGAAACTGGCTATGGTGGGAAAAGCAAGCCGTGGGTCTGGAGACAGCCCCAGGTCTGAGGCTCGCTCGGCTTAGTGCGGCTTCCTGGGTCAGGGTCGATTTCCTCCGCTGTGAACCAGAGAAACGGTGCACGAGGCTGCGCTGGGGACTAACTAAAGGAAATCACAGCCGTGAGGCACTCTGCAGGCTGTGAAGCACTGTCCCTCCCTAATGGGGTCAGTGGGCTCCAGGGAGAAGCCAGACGGCTTCTCCCAGTGATGGCAGCAGCCTACTCCGTCCTGTGCTCGCTCTTTCAAGAAGCTTCCCCCAATGTGAAGAGGAGTCAGGAGGGGTCGGGCGCCCGGCCTTTGCAGGGTGAGTCCCCTGCTCAGGCATCTGAGGCACCAGCAGCACCCACCGCTGCTGCAACACTGACTGCCTTCTTGCTCTCTGCCAGACTGATGGATGACATTCCTGGGTTGATGCCTACTGGCCCTATCGCCAGCACCCAGAACAGTGCCTGGCACAGAGATGGTATTTCGCATCTTTCCTGAATGGATGAATGAATACATGAATGAATGCCTGGGCCATGGGGAAAGGTGCCCTATTCAGGAGCCCACTTGAGGTGGGGAACATGGGCACAGGCATTGTGGAGCCCCCTCTGGTTTTTCTCCCTCAAGGGCTGGGTGTGACCGTCAGTACTGGAGTCAGCACCAGCCTCTCCTCTCACTGGCCTTCCCCAGACCATGACTGCTTCCAAGGAAGGCCCCAGACTAGTCCCAGCAGGACTCTCTGGAGCTGGCTGCAGGGCACTGGGAGCATGCTATTCACCCACAGTGGTCACCAAAAGCATGAGGGGCTGCCTGCACTGATGGCAATACCTCGTTGTTGTTGGAGAATTTTTCACAGGCTGTGACACATAGCTCCATGGTCTCCACTCGCATCTCCTCTGGCATGTCCGAGTGCTAGAGACAGGGCAAGGGTGACAAAAAGACAAAGGCTTAGCCCATGACCTGGCCTTCCTGGCTGGCCTCTCTGTCCCAAGCTTAAGGCATGGGCACCATGTAGCTTCCCTGGCACAGCTATGGGCAGGCGACCCATCTCCTGACGGAGGGCCTGCAGTTGGGGTGAAAAGGGTGTGGAATCAAGCTGTACCCCAGGAGCTCTCAAGCCCAGGCCTCTCTGCAAGGGCACAAAGCTTCACCATCACTATGTTCCAGCCAACAGGCACGGGAAGAAGGCGGCCCAGGCACGGAGGGAATGCTGGCCATGGAAACGGTTTATAAGCGAATCTCACCCGAGAGACCTAAAGAGACAGCACGGCCACTCTTGAGGGCTCCCGGTCCTCCTCCTGCCTCTCTGGCTGCTCTTTCTCGTGGATTTACTGGACCCCCCCGCCCAGCTACTGGAGGGCCCCTCTCCACCCTCTTTCTTCTCCAGCTATTCCAGCTCCAGGGGATCTGCGCACTTTTTATCTGCGGAGGGTTCCCACATTATCACCCCTGGCTCTAACCTCTTCTTTGGGCTCTGGGCTCCTATGTCCAACTGTACATTTGACAGCCTCACTTAGATGTCTAGAAAATACCTTCTAATTCTCCCAGCAAACCTATTCTTCCTCCATCTTTCCTTTCTCGGTAACTAACATCATTTTTTCTCCCACCGTTCAGGAAAAAACAAACGCTAGGAGTCTCCTTCCTCCATACCCAGCATCCAGTCCATAGGTAAATCCTATGGCCTCTACCTTCAAGGTACATCCTGAATTGGCCCACGTCTCATGCCTCCCCTCTAGGCTTGACCCAGCCATCTGCATCTCTCTGGGCCTCCAGAATAGTGTCCTCACTCATCTCCCCATTTCCACTTTTCCACCCTAAAATCCATTCTCCTCACAACAGCTACAGTGATCTTTTAAGAACATAAAAGAGATCACATCACTCCTCTGCTCCCCTTTGAACTCAGGACAGCATCCACATCCTTTACCACCTGCTTCGTTGTGACCAGCCAGGCCTGCAAGGTCTGGCCCTGCTGTCACTCTGACCCTCGCATCCTGCCACCCCTCAGCACTCCATTCCAGCCACACTAGCCTTCTCTCTGTTCCTCCAAAATGCTAAGCTTGTTTCCCACCTCAGGCCTTCTGTGCCTGCTGTTTTCCCTGCTTGGAATATTCTTCCCCAGATCTTTTTGCAAGTCTTGCTCTCTAACTTTACACAGGTCTCTGATCTGAGAAACCTCTCCAGGAGCTAACCTCTGCTCTCTGGCCCTTTACACCAGCTTTATTTTTCCTTTATAGCACTTATGCCTGCAATTATGTTCTTTAAACATCTCTTTCATTGAAGCCAGGCCTTCATCTGTCTTGCTCACCATCTCCACAGTGCCTAAAATAGCACCCAGAATACAGGAGGGGGCCTAAATAAGTACTTGGTAAATGAATGAATGAATGAATGAATGAATGAATGACTATCAACTCCTGGATATCTAGAGCTGAGTCAGCAGGGCCCTTCTTAACTTCTTCCCACTGCCATCCTGCGCCTAAAATAGCACCCAGAATACAGGAGGGGGCCTAAATAAGTACTTGGTAAATGAATGAATGAATGAATGAATGAATGACTATCAATTCCTGGATATCTAGAGCTGAGTCAGCAGGGCCCTTCTTAACTTCTTCCCACTGCCATCCTGCAGGAGATGAGCTCTACCTACCTCTCTGCAGGCTGGGTGAGCCCTGCTGGTGCCCTGCCTCCCTCCCCTGGGGCTTACCCTGACCAGAGGGAAGGTCTGCAGTCGCTTATAATCAGCCTCATCTTTCTTCCCTTCTGTTTCTCCCATGATCCTTCCACTGTGACCACTGGAGGAGAGAGTGGGGCTTTCAGGAGATGCTGGGACTGGCAATTAAGACACACCCAGGAGTCAGGAAGCAGGCCCTGCCAACTTGGTGGGAGAAGAAAATGTCTTTCCCCAAGGGGTGCTGTGGAAAACAGGAAAAGTAGGAGAAAAGAGTTGGCTTTAAAACCATACATCACAAATTAAGAAATGTCTCAGTAACAATTTGACACCTCCCCGTCTTAACTCCTCCGCATCCTTTTCCAAATGGCCAGCAAGTCTGCAGACAGGAGGATGAGTCAATGTGAGATGCTGGGACCCGGTTAAGAACACACTGGTATGATGCTGCAAGCCCACACTGTCATTATCAAGACAAATACTGACTGCGGGCCAGGCTGGGGATGCAGCCTTGAGCTAGCAATTAACAAATGCAGTTTCTCTGCGTGCCCACTACCTACATGGTCCTTACGTCCCAGCAGACATGGTTAGGAAGCTAAATGTTCAGGTTGCCATTGACAATTTGGGTTTATTGGCAGGCAAGGGCCTCCCTCTGCAGGTCCCTGATCTGCAGGAGAATAGGAACAGCACTACCCTGTGCCCTCCTTGGCACTCCTCCGAGGCTCCCTGGCTGTTCCTGCTACTCCTTCTTGGCCCAGCTGGTTCTGTCTGGCTGTCCCAGGAGTTAGGAGGCCTAGGCACTGGTGCTGGTTCAACCACTCACCAGCAGTGTGACCTTGGGCCTCAGATTCCTCACTAGTGACATGGAGAGAGTCCCATCTATCTCATGAGGCTGTTATGAGAATTCAATGAGACAACATATGTAAAGCAACTAACACAGAGCCAGGCACGTGGTAGGCACTCAATAAACTGTTGTTCCCTCCCTCTGGCTCCTAGGGGAACCAAATGAGAGGATGCATGTGGGTATGACTGGAAAGTTACAAAACCTTATATACATGTAAATGTCCCCCCCCATCTAGTTATCTAATAACAGATGGGGCTTTTCCTAAAGAGATGCGCCTGGATCCTAAATGGCTGGGGGCATGCGGCTGGGAATCCTGGTGTTTCTCTTTTATCTTACAGTTCAATTTATCCTATAATTCAAAGGCTTTTTATCTCAGAAGAAGTACTGATATAAATGAATACAAAGCGCCACATTGTTAAGCCCTTTTTAACAATCTATATTGGGCAAATACAGCCAAATAATATTATTCTGGAATTTCTCACATTTCCAAATAGACTTTCATTGCACAAACACTGACACCCAAGATGCTTAGCACAGTAACTACTGGGCAGGTAATGACAGGTGATGTTTATTAGGTTTAATTGACTTTCATTGCACAAACACTGATACCCAAGATGCTTAGCACAGTAACTACTGGGCAGGTAATGACAGGTGATGTTTATTAGGTTNTCTTTAAACATCTCTTTCATTGAAGCCAGGCCTTCATCTGTCTTGCTCACCATCTCCACAGTTCCTAAAATAGCACCCAGAATACAGGAGGGGGCCTAAATAAGTACTTGGTAAATGAATGAATGAATGAATGAATGAATGAATGACTATCAACTCCTGGATATCTAGAGCTGAGTCAGCAGGGCCCTTCTTAACTTCTTCCCACTGCCATCCTGCAGGAGATGAGCTCTACCTACCTCTCTGCAGGCTGGGTGAGCCCTGCTGGTGCCCTGCCTCCCTCCCCTGGGGCTTACCCTGACCAGAGGGAAGGTCTGCAGTCGCTTATAATCAGCCTCATCTTTCTTCCCTTCTGTTTCTCCCATGATCCTTCCACTGTGACCACTGGAGGAGAGAGTGGGGCTTTCAGGAGATGCTGGGACTGGCAATTAAGACACACCCAGGAGTCAGGAAGCAGGCCCTGCCAACTTGGTGGGAGAAGAAAATGTCTTTCCCCAAGGGGTGCTGTGGAAAACAGGAAAAGTAGGAGAAAAGAGTTGGCTTTAAAACCATACATCACAAATTAAGAAATGTCTCAGTAACAATTTGACACCTCCCCGTCTTAACTCCTCCGCATCCTTTTCCAAATGGCCAGCAAGTCTGCAGACAGGAGGATGAGTCAATGTGAGATGCTGGGACCCGGTTAAGAACACACTGGTATGATGCTGCAAGCCCACACTGTCATTATCAAGACAAATACTGACTGCGGGCCAGGCTGGGGATGCAGCCTTGAGCTAGCAATTAACAAATGCAGTTTCTCTGCGTGCCCACTACCTACATGGTCCTTACGTCCCAGCAGACATGGTTAGGAAGCTAAATGTTCAGGTTGCCATTGACAATTTGGGTTTATTGGCAGGCAAGGGCCTCCCTCTGCAGGTCCCTGATCTGCAGGAGAATAGGAACAGCACTACCCTGTGCCCTCCTTGGCACTCCTCCGAGGCTCCCTGGCTGTTCCTGCTACTCCTTCTTGGCCCAGCTGGTTCTGTCTGGCTGTCCCAGGAGTTAGGAGGCCTAGGCACTGGTGCTGGTTCAACCACTCACCAGCAGTGTGACCTTGGGCCTCAGATTCCTCACTAGTGACATGGAGAGAGTCCCATCTATCTCATGAGGCTGTTATGAGAATTCAATGAGACAACATATGTAAAGCAACTAACACAGAGCCAGGCACGTGGTAGGCACTCAATAAACTGTTGTTCCCTCCCTCTGGCTCCTAGGGGAACCAAATGAGAGGATGCATGTGGGTATGACTGGAAAGTTACAAAACCTTATATACATGTAAATGTCCCCCCCCATCTAGTTATCTAATAACAGATGGGGCTTTTCCTAAAGAGATGCGCCTGGATCCTAAATGGCTGGGGGCATGCGGCTGGGAATCCTGGTGTTTCTCTTTTATCTTACAGTTCAATTTATCCTATAATTCAAAGGCTTTTTATCTCAGAAGAAGTACTGATATAAATGAATACAAAGCGCCACATTGTTAAGCCCTTTTTAACAATCTATATTGGGCAAATACAGCCAAATAATATTATTCTGGAATTTCTCACATTTCCAAATAGACTTTCATTGCACAAACACTGACACCCAAGATGCTTAGCACAGTAACTACTGGGCAGGTAATGACAGGTGATGTTTATTAGGTTTCCTGTGTGCCAGCCAGTGTTCTAAGTGCTTTGCGTGCATTTATGCAGCTCATCACTGCAACCACCCCAGCAATTAGATCCTGTAGGAACAGAACCACAAAGCTTTTATGTTGTTTGCCTTAGGTCACTCAGCCATTAAGCGGCAGAGCTGGGGTGTGAGTCCAGACACTGCCCCTGGCGTGGGCACTCCTAACTCCAGTCATACGGCCTCCTCACAGACACACAGTAGGCACTCACAACACATTTGTGGAACTGATCACTAGTGTGGCTCATATGACCGCAGCAGTGAGACAAATGTTTGATCTTCCCTTTCAGTTGCTGCTGTTCTAATGTTAAATTGACCCCAGTTTGGTCAAGCACTGAGCTTTCTGTGCACTTTTCCCGCATTGTGCCCTCAATTTTATCCCCCTCTCAGATGCTTCAGAAGACCTCAGTGCCACTCTGTTTGGTCGGCNGGGAGCGCCACCACGCTCTCAAGCGGCGCACTGTAGCAGTGCGCCACCGGGCCGGCCCTCAGGTTTCTTATTTCACAAAAATAAGAATTTTAATTAAATTTCTTATTAGCTCATTAATGTGGAGGCCCATCTCCAACTCCATCCTGTCCTAGCTTTAGTAACGGCCACTTTATTGCCTCCTCTTCTACATTCATCAAGGTGTGACAGAAGGTGGCAGCTACACTGATGATAAAGGATAAGGGCTTTATGATTTGTTTATATCTGTGAATTTCAAATGGGGACAACTTAAAATGTGGAAGCAACTGCTTAGGCACTTTCTACCTAAATATTTCGACTTGATTCAATTCATCCATGAGGCTAAAAAGTGCAGGCACGTAGGAGCCTGGAAGGGAGTTGAAAGCCAATTGTGCACATGCCACCATTTCAGAGGTCAGGNGTAGGAGCCTGGAAGGGAGTTGAAAGCCAATTGTGCACATGCCACCATTTCAGAGGTCAGGATCTGTGACAGCTACTTAAACTCTGCTTAAACATACCGAATCCCACTGAAATGGCACAAGGTATTATCAAAGTCCGAGGTATTATCAAAGCCCGTTCTTCAGGAACAAAGGGGAAAAAGGCAATGGGACGGTTATCAGGGAACTGTGGAGGACTACAAGCCAGAATATTTAGGCATGAATACCAGTTCTGTGACAGAAATGACTTCTGCTCATTTCCTTGCTTTGTAGCCTCGGGCAAGTAATTTCACCTCAGCTGTGGTTTCCTCCTCTATGAAATGGGATACTAAATCCCATCTTGTCATTCTCAGAAAGCTGTTGCAAGCACCGAGCATATGCACGTGAGCATTTTGAAGTTTTAAAGCTCTCTGCACGACTATCAACACACTATCGCCATAACATCCACTATTGCCATGTGATTAGCCAGGACCTGGTCAACATTATTCAACCAAGTTTATTAAGGACCACAATAGCAAATAGCTTTTCCTAACCACTACATATACTCCTGGGGATCCAAAATGGATGAGACTTACAGAATAAAAAAAAAAATAGTTATAGATGACGTGTTTCCAAATAATGAAAGGTAGGAGAATTTTTATGATGTGGTGTCATTATAGTACAGCTACATTCATTCAGCCACGATTAAAACACCCTGCTGAAAGAATGCTACCAAAAATAGCAGAACTAGAGGTTCTAATAACCTTATCAATCTTCTATGCAAATGAACATGTGGCTAAAAGCTTCAGGCCAGAAAGAAGTCGTGTCGCGCCTGAAAGAGCCTTTTAATAATGTAAGTGTAGCCGCAGCCCAACTGCTTAGGCACTTTCTACCTAAATATTTCGATTTGATTCAATTCATCCACGAGGCTAAAAAGTGCAGGCATGTAGGAGCCTGGAAGGGAGTTGAAAGCCAATTGTGCACATGCCACCATTTCAGAGGTCAGGATCTGTGACAGCTACTTAAACTCTGCTTAAACATACCGAATCCCACTGAAATGGCACAAGGTATTATCAAAGTCCGAGGTATTATCAAAGCCCGTTCTTCAGGAACAAAGGGGAAAAAGGCACTGGGACGGTTATCAGGGAACTGTGGAGGACTACAAGCCAGAATATTTAGGCATGAATACCAGTTCTGTGACAGAAATGACTTCTGCTCATTTCCTTGCTTTGTAGCCTCGGGCAAGTAATTTCACCTCAGCTGTGGTTTCCTCCTCTATGAAATGGGATACTAAATCCCATCTTGTCATTCTCAGAAAGCTGTTGCAAGCACCGAGCATATGCACGTGAGCATTTTGAAGTTTTAAAGCTCTCTGCACGACTATCAACACACTATCGCCATAACATCCACTATTGCCATGTGATTAGCCAGGACCTGGTCAACATTATTCAACCAAGTTTATTAAGGACCACAATAGCAAATAGCTTTTCCTAACCACTACATATACTCCTGGGGATCCAAAATGGATGAGACTTACAGAATAAAAAAAAAAATAGTTATAGATGACGTGTTTCCAAATAATGAAAGGTAGGAGAATTTTTTATGATGTGGTGTCATTATAGTACAGCTACATTCATTCAGCCACGATTAAAACACCCTGCTGAAAGAATGCTACCAAAAATAGCAGAACTAGAGGTTCTAATAACCTTATCAATCTTCTATGCAAATGAACATGTGGCTAAAAGCTTCAGGCCAGAAAGAAGTCGTGTCGCGCCTGAAAGAGCCTTTTAATAATGTAAGTGTAGCCGCAGCCGTGGTACATGAATCTGCCGGGCACCGAAGCTCAACCCATCCCATCTGCCCTCCTGCTGCACAGAGCCAGGGGCAGCCTTGCTTCTCTCCCTCTGCCCTTTGCCTCCTCCTCACCCAAGGCCCCTCTGCGTGTACAGACAGACAGCCTCGCCACATCTGATGTGAGGCTTCTCCTAGGCAACGGGGAGCACAGAGAGGGCTCTTTATCTCATCGCCTTGTCAAAGCCAGTGGCCCTTGTCATTTTGTCCCTCGTCCTTTTGTGGCACTGACCTCAGTCACCATTTATTATTTAGCTTCTTAAGCATTTAAGAAGAATCCTTAAGAGGGATAGAGTATGTGGGAGGGATGGGGAAAAATTAATCAACTTGGGGAAATAAGGCCAAAAGGGTCTGCCAGTGCCCTGGGGGGCTCCAGCCACTCAATGCCTGGAACATTCCTAGCCCTTAGATCATGGCTCACCACCCTTTACAACCCGCTATGCATCTGAGAGATTGGAGGACACACTAGGAGCATATCATAGCAGTTCTGAGAGAAGACTCCACAGGCAGATCTGAATTCACATCTCGGTTTTGTTCCGGACAAGTGCTTACCTCTCTGAGCCTTGGTTTTCTCATCTGGAAATTGGGAATAAAAGTAGGATCTACCTCACAGTAAGTATCAGCTCCTTTCACTGGTGTAGTAGGAAGGGGAGCTGCAGTATCCCAGTTCTCAGACAAGGCACCTCGAGCTCAGAGAGGTTTTGTGGCTGGCCCAAGAGTGCACAGCCAGCAATGGCAGAGCCAGGATCAGACCCACATCTATGTTTCTGACTCTACCTTCTGTGCTTTTCCCCTTGGCACAAATAAGTAGGAGACAAGACAGTAACACAAATAACTTCAATAGCTGGCATCCGCCAGTCCAGCCATCTGTCTAGGCCTGCCTCCTGCTTCCGGCCACGTCGGAGATACACACTTGTGCACCTCAGTCATCCCATGCCTTCTAGCAAACACATGAAGAGCAAAGCTGGCAAGGGGAGGAGAAAGGATCCTAAGGACTTTGTGGTATTCATCCGAGATGTCAGTAGAGAGGTCAGGAAGCGATGCAGAAGATGAGGTTTCCCAAAGGCCTGGGTTCATTAAACCAGTTTAAAATGGGGGGAGCAAACACAGGGTTGCCATTTTAAAATTTTGCTAAGTAAGAGCATTAAAAACACACATCTACCATAAAAGAGGAAAATTTAACAGTAGGAAGGAGAAAATTGCAGAATAAAGATCAATCCTTTTCAAGAAAAGACAGTTACCTTGCATACACACACACAAGGATTTTTTTGGGTTTGTTTGTTTGTTTGTTTGTTTACATGGTCCTTATTGTTTCTCATTTTACTGAGGTCTAGTGAAAACTTGATATGTCTTAGGCCATAGGGAGGGAGGGAGGCAGGGAGGGAGAGAGAGGTGGGAAGGAGAGAAGAGAGATGTGTTCAGTCTAGATATGCAATTCTCAACATTTTCTTTGTGTCTGCTACCATGTGATAAATGACAGCGACTTGCATGGACATCCTCATGGACATATCCAAGTTTGGATGCAATCCCAAACATTTTTGTCAAGATACAAAGTATAACAAAAAGTCATAACCATCACAGCTATTAGCTCTCCACAAGAATAGCTGCTTACTACACACAGCAGCTTATGTCATCTCCCACCCCACTTCATTCCCCCTCAAGAGAACAGATTTGAACATAAGGGACTGAGAATGACATTATCACAGAAATAAGTTGGACTCGGCACTGATTTATTTCATAAAAACTCATTCACAATTACTAATTCCTGGTGATATCTCACAACGGATCATGACTTAACCGTGTGTCATGAGTCCAGACAACCTCCTGGGTCTGAGGAACTTTATTCTCCTCTGGATGCCACAGAGCACAAAATCCAGTGTCTGGCATATGGCAGAAGTCCAAAATAATATCCAAACTGTAATCAAATTATACTTAATTTGCCCCTGGGAAGGGAGAGGATCTATCAAATCCATTCCAATAACATTTATTGAACAATGATCTTGAGCCAGACACCAGGATGGGTGTTCTACATACAGGATCTCATTTACTCCCCCTAATGACTCAGCCAGGCAGGTATTGTTATTTTACTTATAAACACACAGTCTAAGAAAAGGAAAGTAACTTTCTACCCAGCTAATAAATGGAGGAGCCTGGATTTGATTCCAGGTATATTTGACTTCAAAGATTATGCTTTTCCCAACTACTCCACTGTAAGCAAGAGATAGTCCCTACCTCCAAGGAGCTTACACTCTCACATGGAGACCAATACACACACACAAGGAACTAACTATGGTTCATGGCAGGAAGTACTAAGTGCCACAAGACAGATGTAGAGATAGAGGAAAGAGGAGAATTCTGGCCAGCGTGAGGAGGGTAAGAGAGGACATCAAGAGAAGCTTGGTGGCGGGGGCGGCACTAGAGTCAGGCCTTGAAATGTGAGTGAAAATCCTGACAGGGGAGTGAAGTGAGGTGAACAGGCAGAAAGGTGAACAAACACATTTTTTACCACGGCAGAAAACTCAACGCATTTTCTGGGAAAGTCCACCAGTCCAATTTGGCTGGAGGATAGAATTTGGCAAAGAAGGGAAAAATAAAGCTGGGAAAAAAGGCTGGGGTTTGGTTGTAGAAGTGTAGAAGGGCCTTAAAACCCAGGCTTAAGAAGTGTGGATATTTTTCATGGGGAATGGATAACCCTTTGGGGGTCTATTGGTGGTTGGTGACATAGTTGTATGTTAGGAAAATTATTCTGGTGAGCTGGGTTGACAGGAGGAGAGACTGGAAACTACAGCAGTCAGGAAACTACAGCAATGGCAAAGGTGAAGGCATTAAAGACTTGATCCAGGGTGGTGGCTTCAGGAGTGGAGAGAATGTGAGGTCCTCACGGAGACACAATCAAAACAATGTTAAGGGCCGGCCCGTGGCTCACTCGGGAGAGTGTGGTGCTGAGAACACCAAGGCCCCGGGTTCGGATCCTATTTAGGGATGGCCGGTTCGCTCACTTTGGAGAGCGTGGTGCTGACAACACCAAGTCAAGGGTTAAGATCCCCTTACCGGTCATCTTTAAAAAAAACCAAAAAAATGTTAAAATTGTGTGAGTGGAATGGGCATGGCAGAGTAACATATGATGCCCCAGGAGAAGGATGCCATTGACAGAGACAGGGAAAACCAGGTAGGACAGATGGGTAGGTAGAAAAGCAGGCCAGTTTGACTTTAGAACTACTGTGTTTAAAGTTGCTGGTGAGATATGCAAATGGAGGTAACTATTCCGGAGCAGGACATCACCAAATTATGGATTATCAGGGACAGAAGGGAAGCCATTGAGTGTAACTATCACATCAATATATCAATCTCTACCTGTCTCCCCAGCCACCCATAAGTATCACTAATCCTGGAGGCACAAGAGAAAGATCAGAGCTGGAGATATGGGTCTGAGGGTCCACTAGAGAAATGACAGCTCATTCTAAGGGTCTGGTTACACTTCCCAGAGAGGCAAAATGCAGGGAAGAGACAAAGGAAGTAAACTAACAAATACTGAATCCACACTGGACTGGATTTTTGTACTTCAATTCATATTATCCTCAGAATTCCCAAAGGAGATGTGCTGTAGTATATTGATTTCATATATGCACAGACTGGAGCCCTGGGAGGTTACATAACTTGCTAGGGTCCTGCAACTGAAAATCCAAATTAGGTTTGCCAAGTTCTTCTCACTACAAACGATACATCCCACGGGGAGCACATCCTCGGGGAAGGCTACGGTTGGGTCAAAAAATAACAACACCCTACAACGTCAGAGTCGAAGAGGTCTTAGAGATCACTCAACCGAATTTGTCGTTTACAGATGGGGAAACTGAGGCCCCCAAAGGGAAACGATCAGCCCAGAGTCCTAGTGCGTCGCCAACTCTCCAAGCCAAGCTGTCTGAGCTGAGGCAATGACGACCACCGGCCCAGCCGCGGGAGGGAGGATTACTCTGCGAAAAGTGGGGGGATCAAGGTGCTGGGGGGAGTCAGATCGGAGAGCACGCGGGAGCGCCAAGCTGGACTGGGCCTCGGATGGGTGCGGAGTTGCGATGGCGAATCTATCACGACGTAGCTCGCAAGTCCCCAAAGTGGGGGTGGGAGGGGCTGGGGAACAGCGGACAGGAGACTGAGGTGGGGCCTCGGCTATGGGAGGGGCCTCTTCCGCCCGCGTTGCCTCCCGCCCTCCCTCTGGGCCGGCCCTCCCCGCCTGGCTGTCCGCCGCGCCCCGGGGCCTCACCTGCTCCCGCGGGGGCCAGAGCCGGGGCCGCAGCCTGCTCACCCCAGCCAGGGTTGTCAAGGAGCGAAACAAGAGTGTCTTAGCAACCAGCAAGGAAGTTCTGCCCCCTCGCCGGAAGTTGACGAAAAGTTTACTTATTATTGGTGGACATAAGTGTCAATCAGCGTTGAAGGGCCCTACAAAGCAGGGTTTGCACGGAAGGGGGCGTGTTTTAGAGGCTAGGGAGGCGGGGCTTCACTGATAGTCGTCTGAAGTGTGCCGGAGGAGCCGGGGATATACTGAAGTTTTCTTTTTAGAGAAACAAACTTCGAAAGCGGTGTTCCTTCTGGTCATTTGAAACGACAAATGCAATTTGTTGATGTCGTGACACTGAGCTGCTATTTCATTAGGATCTCAAAAGCCTGACAGTAACTAGCATTTATGTAGGGCTTTACCGTTAATATCACATTTGATTCTCACCATAGTACTTCTAGGTAATAGGATTTGTACTCTCGCCTGAACTAAAGTTCAGAGAGGTTAAGTAACTTGTTGAAAGAAAGAAAGGTAAAGCCCCTGGAGACAAAAAACCAGGTGCTCTTTCGCTGCGCCACACCAAATACAGTCGCCTGGCCCTAGTCGCCAGGAGACATTTGTACCATCTACTTAAAGATACAGCTGTCCAGAGTCTGCTTTTTCTTCCCCGTGGAAGGGAAAATTAATCTGAAAGTATTAGTAAAACTGGGGAGAAGGGAAAGGGGGAGGGGGAAGAGCCAGCAGATTCCATTATTGGATTGGTGGATGAAAGTGTCAGTGGGCTACAACATAATTTAAACATTTATTTTGTGATGAGTACTTGGGTGAAACCCCCCTGCCACGTTTACTGGCCCCTACTGGGAGCTCAGCCCTGGCCAGGTGCTAGTGGTTCAGAGAGGAGTAAGATGAGGTCCTTGATCCCAGGGAAGGCACAGTCCAGTGGGAGACAGCCACCTGAACAAACAGATACAGAATAATTCATTCTACCGGTGCTATATTAGAGGTGAGGGCAAGATGCCGGTTCGCTCCAAGGAGGGAGTAACTGACTCCCAGAGTGTGGTTCTTGAATGGACTGTGTCTAAGATGACCAGCAGACTAATGAGGGTGGGACAGCACAATTCACTGGGGAACTGTTGGTGGCTCCATGAGGCCTGGGTGGTGGGTGAATGAAGTGTAGGGGGGAGGTGATGGGGTGAAGATGCAGAGGGAAGTAGGGATCACAAGAATCAGAAGTTTTTTTTTTTTTTTTTTTTAAAGATGACCGGTAAGGGGATCTCAACCCTTGGCTTGGTGTTGTCAGCACCACGCTCAGCCAGTGAGCAAACCGGCCATCCCTATATAGGATCCGAACCCGGGGCCTTGGTGTTAACAGCACCGCACTCCACCGAGTGAGCCACGGGCCGGCCCGAATCAGAAGGGTTTTAAATGCCAGGTTCAAGGACTTGAGTGTGTCCTGAGTTGAGGTGAGAATGGGGGATGGTAGCTATTGGAGGATTTCAAGGGTAATCACATTTGCTTTATGGAAAGGCCACTCTGATGGTGAAGACAGTGCACTGGACTTGGAGTGGGTAGACAGAAGGTAGGCATAGTGGGTTTAGTTTTGAGACTTGGCAGTTTGAAGTGTGCCAGGCCCTTGCCGATTCCCAACTCGCCTCCCTGGTGCGTTCGAAGGTTCGAGGAATGTCTGACTCAGCCTCCAGATTTCCTTAATCCTCTTTGCCAGCTTTCTCCAGGGGATGGAAGGTGGCCTTTGAGGGGGATGGTGCTCTCGCCTCCGCCTCTCTTCCAAACTTCTCCCAAAAGGGGTCCACACTTGCTGTCTTCTTTTTCTCACCTCCCATTCACTCTTCAGCCTACTGCAATCTGGCTTCCACTCCCACAACACCACCGAAATTCCCTCTTCCATGGTTACCAGTGACCTCCAGAGCAGCAGAATCCAATAGACCCTGTCAGTCTTTATCTTGTTGGACCCATCCCCTCTGCTGGCAAGAGACTGTCGATCACACCCATCTTCATGAAATCCTCTACCCCAGAGGTAGGTACCTGTAGAACTCCTTGCAATGTAGATTCCAGGCCCCACTGCACCCAAATGGTGAAGGGCAGGAAGGTGTGTTTTTCATAAGCACCCCTGCTGCACACGACAGTTGGGAACCGCTGCTCTATCCTAACACCCAGGGCCGCCCACTGTCCTGCATCTCCTCAAACTCTCTTCCATTTTGGCCTCTTTCTTGGGCTCTTCTTCCATTGCTCTCTGTGCCTACTGTGACCCTCTTCTCGACAATGGTCTCAAATTTCTTCCTACCCTAGGTTACCTCCTCATCAGTAACAGTGTTTCCCTCAGTCTCCTTCTCTGGGGTATTTACTGGAATTGAGGGTGGGGTATGTACTTTAGAAAAGCTCCCTGGTGATTCTCAACACTGTCAAGGAGTTATGCCACCTTGTGTGTATCTTGTTGAGAATTGCTGACTTAAATACTGTCCTTTGGAGATCTCATCCACTCCCATGATTTCCATTGTCAATATTCTAAATTCTGATGGCTCCTGCATTTCTCTGTCCAGATTAGGCCTCTTTCTGGAGCTCCAGAGTGAAATATCCAACTGCCTCCTGGCTATCTCCACCAGAATGTCCCACAAGCCCTTCAAACTCAATGTGTCCCAAACTGAATTAATCAATCATCACCCTCCAACACGCTCTCCTTGCATTCCCCATCTCAGTAAGTGGCATCACCGCCCACCCAGGTGCCTCCATCAGAAACCAGGGAGTCGTCGTTCTCACTTCTGCCCACCACTGCCCACCTCTAGCCTGCCCATTCTCACTCCCAATTGCCTCCTGCCACAGCCCCTCCTGGCATGCTCATGTCATTCCCCATGTGCATAACGCCACAATCCCGTCTGTATTGTGGCAAGAACTTCCTGATGGGACTCTCTGACTGCAGTCTTGCCCTTCTCTGATCCATCCCCCATTACACAGTCCATGTGATCCTTCTAAAACTCAAATCTCACACTGCATTCCTCTGTTTAACAACTGCTTCCCTCCCACCATGGTTCCCCATCGCCCACCAGGTGACATCCATGTGCCATGACCTGTCATTCAAGGCTCTCCATGGAGTGGCCTGTGGGCTCTTCCTTCTCCTTCTCTCTGCTCCTTGCCCTGTACTTCGTGCCCCAGCCACGCCAACTCACACGGCCCCCCACGCGCTCCAGGCTGTTTCCACCTCCCTACCTTTGCTCGCTCGTCCTCTCTGCCCACACTCTCCCTCTGCTCTTTCTTCCTCCCTGCTGGTTTTATGAGCCCAGAACTTTTGGCCTGAGCTTGTGCACATTGGGATTCATCACTTGCAACCAGGAGAGTCCATTATGTTCCCATTTCATCTGGTGCGTGCTCCTGTCACTGCCCTTCTCCACTGTTTTGTACTTGAGTTTAATTCTCCGTCTCCCTCTGTGAGCTCCTGGAGATCAAGGACCCTGCCTGTCCTATTCATCTTTACATCCTGTGTTCCACACAGGACCGAACAGAGTAGATGCTCAGCAAATGTTTCATGAACGATGTATGAGTGAATTAATGAGGGGGAATCTCCCTCTGTGAGCTCCTGGAGATCAAGGACCCTGCCTGTCCTATTCATCTTTACATCCTGTGTTCCACACAGGACTGAACAGAGTAGATGCTCAGCAAATGTTTCATGAACGATGTATGAGTGAATTAATGAGGGGGATAGGGACCACCCCTACTTCCTCAGACTCAGCTCCTGTCAATCCCCAAGACTCAGCCTATGCTCCAGCTGTGCACCCTTATGTCCTGCTCCTGCTGTTTAGAACGGTTGATGGTGGACACCCTGGAATCAGTTAGTAATTGGATCAGCTGCAAGTAACAGATTGGAGAAATAGTGGTTTAAACAGTTCGAAGGTTTTCTTTTTCTCATGAATAAGAAGTAATTCAGGGCTGGCTGGAGTGGGTCTCAATGACCTCATCAAAGACCCTGCTGAGCCATCACTGGTACACTGCCAGCTGGTACACTGCCAGCATCTCTCTTGCATTCCAGGCTGGAAAAGGGCAAAGGACAAAGGGCACATCAATGATTTCCAGCTAGGTCACTGCCCTTTAAAAGGGACTTCCTCTCTCATATTGGAGGTCAGAATATCCTCTGGCTGCAAGGAAGGCTGGAGAATCTATTTTTAGCTGGGCATATTTTTGCCTCCAATAGAATTGGGGTTCTGTTTGTAAGGAAGCAGAGAAATACGGATGCTGAGTCCGTCCACCCACCCAACAGCCATCGCCCCAGTCTTGTTTGCTACAAGAGTTGCTGTCGAGTATGGGTATTGAGTTGCAAGCACTCAGGGACGGCGGGCCCAGCTCCAGTGGACGAGTCCTGCCTAGCTTAGACAGTCCTGGCGTTCCCATTCCCTTTGCCTGAGACGGTTTGGAGTGAGCATGTGACCTACTTCTGGCCAGTGAGACATAATTGCCTGCTGGGAAGCTTCTGGGAAAATTTTCCTCCCTCACAGAAAAAGAGGTGAGACAGGGTAACCGTCTCCCTTTTTTTCTGTCTTGAACACAGTTGGGTGATGACGTGATCCTAAAATGGCCTTGATCAGAGCCACAGGGAGCCCAGGTGCTGAGGATGGCGGAATGAGAAAATGGGAAGATCCTGGCTTCTTGAAGTCTTTGAGTGGCTGAATCGACCAATCTTGAAACTGCCACCTCCAGACTTCTGGTCTAAGCCAAAGTGTAGTCCTATATTCTGTCACTTGCAGCTGAAAGTACCCGATATGAGCCATTTGCTTGTCTACACCCCTCCCTTTGGGGAGTAGCACCCCTTCTTCTGGGAACTTCTGTCCTCACTCAACCCTGGTGTTCCAGTTGGGGGTGGTAGTCATTGTACCTCATTCTCCTGGCCACGGGGGAGGACGCCTGAGCCAAGCTGGATCAGCCAGAATCCTTCCCTGAGATTTCGTTCTTACACGGAAGGGTAGATGTGAGCCTCAGAGTGGCCGTTGTCCATGCTTCTGGACTCTTAAAGAAAGTCAACCTGGGAGGAATGCACTGACACTCAGAGAACAGGACAGACAAGGACCGAGAGTCTCAGTGGAGGTCCCGAGGCCAGCTGTTCCCGTAGGTTGATTATGAGAGCTCAGAGATGTCCGCCTTTTGTCTACACTAGTTCAAGTTGACTTCCTGTCACTTCTGACCCACACCAGGGCCTGAACTTCCTTCTTCTTCTACCTAACTCCTTTCCATTCTTAAAATCTCCACTTGATCACCTTTTTTTTTTGTTTTTTAAAATGAATTCCTGGCTGGAGTCAGCTGCTGGAGGACACAGGGATAATTAAGACTCAGTCCCACAAGAAAAGAAAGAAAAAAAAAAAAAGACTCAGTCCCCCAAGCTAGTATAAGGAAGACAGATATAAACAATCATAGGCCAGCCCGTGGCTCACTCGGGAGACTGCGGTGCTGATAACACCAAGGCCCCGGGTTTGGATGCCACATAGGGATGGCCGGTTCGCTCACTGGCTGAGCGTGGTGCTGACAACACCAAGTCAAGGGTTAAGATCCCCTTACCGGTCATCTTTAAAAAAAACAAACAAACAAAAAAAAACAATCACAATGCCATGGGGTAAGTACTATCTGTCAGGGAAACCTCAGGCCAAGGCGACTGAGCCTGATTTATTTTTAGAGCTCCAGTGCCTTATAAAGGGTCTGGCACAGAGTGTCAGCTTGATGAATAAGTGAATGAATTTGATGAGAGAAGAAGCCCTTATGGTCAATGCTTTCATCCCTAGGGACTTGTTCTCATCCTCATGACCCAAGCAATTACACTACCATGTCCCCATCCCAGGCAGCAGGCTGGAGGAAGGGAGGGATAGAAGGGAAAGGGCATGCCCTCCCTTTAAGGATTCAGCTAGGAAGTCACACGCATCATTTCAGTCCCTCCCATTGTCCAGAACTTAGTGGCTGCAGGGAAGGCTGGGGAATGTATCTTTATCCTGAATGGCTACGCTTGTGCCCAGCTAAAAACAGGACGTGTGGGGTTGTATTTCTATGAACGAGACAGGAGAACAGATGTTGGTTTCCAACTAGCAGCTCTGCCACAGCGCAGCTTTGGAGTAGGGCAGACTTGAGTCCAAATACCAGCTCTGTGATCTTGGCAAGTCACTTGACCTCTCTGAGCCTAAGCCTCTTCACCTGTGAAGTAGGAATTGTTGTGCGGAGGTGTGATTACTTGCAGGCAGCATGTAATGGAGGATTAAATGTTCATCTCTCTCCTCCTCTTCCTCCAGGGAAAGGACTAGTGCCTCATTCTAGCCCTGACCGTGCCAGTGAAGCTCTGTGTGGCCTGGAGTCCCAGGTCCTTTCACAGGAGCAAAGGTATTCAAGGCTTGGCTGAATGATCACATAGCAGGAAGCTGAGAAGGAGATTCAAGCCTCACATTGGGGGTTTGACTCAAAGATCTAAACCTGAGATTCTAGGAACAGGTTCTTGACGCCTGCAAGGAGTGTGTATTGAGTGTTTATGGAGCTTCTCTGCAGTCAGCCTACACACATATGGCCCTACTCAGGACAAACAGATAGACTCAAAGTTCCTCTGTTCAGGTACTGTAGGAACATACCCACAGTCCCACGACTTGAGTGTCACCTATTTGTGTATAGGTGCCTCTTATATGGCTTATTTGTGCATCTAAAAGGCTGCCTTGTCCTAGACTGAGAGCTTCTCGGAGGCAAGAAAAATAATTACATTTATTGAGCAGCTGTTATTTGCCACTTATGTTTTCTTGTTTAGTCCTTACCACCACCCAGCAAAGCGGTTTTATTGTTCCTGTTTTGCAGATGGGGGAATCGAGGCTCTGAGTTTACCAGGGTCACCTGCCTCTCAGTAGCAGAGCCAGGATCTGAGCCCAAAACTGCATCATGACCGAGCCCACGTTCTCTCTCCCACACCTTGCTCCCACTGCGTCTTTAGTTTCCAAATCCCCAGCCCTCAGTACTGTTTCTAGAGCACAGGATATGTTTAATGAAGTTTTAAAATAGAGAACCTTACGTGGGGCTATTGTCCTGAGCTGAAGTTGAGGGGTTAGGGGAGAGGTGTTGGGCCCTCCTACCCCATCCCTTGGGGACCTCGGGCTCTATGGCTGACCCGGCAGTTCTCCACACCCCCTGGTGGTTTCTACATGCTTGGCCTGAATGACCCAAAGGTGGGGAATGTGATCCAGCTCTGGCTTTGGGCTCTGTGACAAAGTCTCTGTCACAACTCCCTGTGGCTCATCCTTGGTGGCTCTCCATGCTGGTCAGTCCCTCAGGTAGCCTACTTCATGGTTCCCAGAACTTTTTCCTTGCCTTTTTCTTCTTTCCACTTCACTGAAACTTAACCCATCCTGGGTCCTTGTTTCAGAAAGAACCAACCTTTGGCTTTATTGGTTTTCTCTATATTTTTGTTTTCTAGTTTATTAATTTCTCCTATGATCCTTATTATTTCCTTCTACTTTCTATTTTGATTTGCTCTGCTTTTCCCATCTCCTTGAGATGACTTAGTAGACTGCCAGATTTCCTTCTTTCCCAGCTATACATTTAAGGCTATAAACTTCCCTCTCAGCATAGCTCCAACTGCATCTCATATTTTGCTATTCCATATTTTTGTTATCACTTAATTCACATTGTTGTCAAATTGTTGTCTAATCAAAGATTTCTTCTTTGATCCATGAGTTATTTAGGAGTGTATTGCTTAATTTGTAAACATTTAGATATTATCTAGTATTTTAAAAAATTATTGATTTCTGACTTTATACTCAGTATGCTTTCATTCTCTAATATTCATTGATATTTGCTTTTTTTAAAAAAGATGACCAGTAAGGAGATCTTAACCCATCACTTGGTGTTGTCAGCACCACGCTCACCCAGTGAGCAAACCGGCCATCCCTATATAGGGATCCTAAGGAGATCTTAACCCATCACTTGGTGTTGTCAGCACCACGCTCACCCAGTGAGCAAATCGGCCATCCCTATATAGGGATCCGAACCCGTGGCTTGGTGTTGTCAGCCCCACACTCTCCCAAGTGAGCCACGGGCTGGTGCTGATATTTGCTTTTTATTCAAGTATATGATCAGTCATTGTATTAGTTTCCTATTGCTGTTGTAACAAATTACCACAAACTTCGTGACTTAAAACACACACTTGCTATCTTACACTTCTGGAGGTTAAGTCTGGGCGAAAATCAAGGTGTCCCCAGAGCTCCTTTCCTTCCTGAGACTCTAGAGGAGACTCTGCTTCCTTTCCTTGTCCGGCTTCTAGAGGTTTCCTGCATTCCTTGGCTCGTGGTACTCTCCCGTCTTCAAAGTCAACAGTGGCGGGTTGAGTCTTTCCCACACTGCCTCCCTCTGACACTGACTCTCCCGCCCCCCTCATCCACATCTAAACAACCTCGTGATTATACTGGGTCCATCCAGATCATCCAGGTTAATCTCCTTATCTCATGGTTATCTGATTAGCAACACTAATTCCATTTGCAACCTTTTTTCCCTTTGCCATGTGAGTTGACATATTTACAGCTTCTGGAGATTAGGATGTAGGCATTTCAGGAAGGGGTATTATTCTGTTTACCATAGTGAACTTGGGTAAATTTTTCATGTGTGATTGAAAAGAATGTCTGTTCTGTAGTTGCTCTATTAGGTCAAATTCATTAATCATTTTGTTCAAATTTTCTGTACCACACTGAATTTTTTGTCTGCTTTTCCTACAAGTTATTAGGAGAGGTGCATTAAAATATCCAACTATGATTGTGGATTTGTCAGTTTTTCCTTTTGGTTCTGTCAATTTTTACTTTATGTATTATAAAGCTATGTTGATATGTGCATACAAATATTTATATTTATAATTGTTATATCTTCCTAAGAGATTAACATTTTATCATCATGGAATGTCTCTTTTATCTCTAGCAATGCTTCTTGCCTTAAAGTTTACTTTAAACATGGTATATATTTTTCTATCCCTTTAATTTCAACCTTTCTATTTACTTACTTTTAATCTAGATTGACAATATTAATATTTTAATTGGAATATTTATCATTTTATATTTAATGTAATTACTCATTTACATTTAATTTATGTTTGAATCAGACAACTTTACTATTTACTTTCTTTTTTTTTTTTTTAAAAGATGACCGGTAAGGGGATCTTAACCCTTGACTTGGTGTTGTCAGCACCACGCTCACCCAGTGAGCGAACCGGCCATCCCTATATGGGATCCGAACCCGTGGCCTTGGTGTTATCAGCACCGCACTCTCCCGAGTGAGCCACGGGCCGGCCCTACTATTTACTTTCTATTTATCCTGCCCTTTCTGTGCTCCTTTTTCTCTTCTTCTTTGGCCTTCTTTTGAATTATTTTTATCTATTTACTTTCTATTAATCCTGCCCTTTCTGTGCTCCTTTTTCTCTTCTTCTTTGGCCTTCTTTTGAATTATTTTTATTATTCCATATTTTCTCCAGTAGTAGCTTGTTAATTACAAGCTACTTTTACAATCCTTTTAGCGATTACCGTAGGAAAATATAACGTTGATCCTAGACTATTAAAGTTTAATGTAAAGTTAACACTCCTACCACTTCCAGGACAAGGCAAGGACATTAGAAAATTTTACCTGCATTTGCTTCTTCTCACCTTTTGTTTCTGTCGTTGTCATGAATTTTAAGCCTCACAAGACATAATTCCTTTTATTTCTTCCAATCAAGATTAACTTAGATTTATTCACATATTTACCCTTTCTAATGTCCTTTGTTGGAATCTCCGTTCTTCCTTCAGGGATCATTTCCCTTCCCTCTAAAGCACTTCCTTTAGTATTTCCTTTTGGGAAATTCTGTTGCTGACAATAACCATCGGTGATGCATCCTCTCAGTGTTTTCTTTGCCTGAAAACATCTTTATTTCATCTCCATTTCTGAAGGATGTTTTCACTGAATATGGATTCTAGGTTGGCAGTGATTTCCTCTCAGCACTTTGCAGATGTCACTTTGTCATCTCCCTTTCTCCATTCCTTCTATTGAAAAGTTAGCTGTCAGTCTTGCCAATGCTCCATTGGAAGATAATGCATCTTTTTTCTCTCGATGCTTTTAAGATTTTTCTCTGTCTTTGATTTATGACTATTCACTATCAGGAGCCCAGTTGTGGTTTTCTTTGTGTTTCTCATGCTTGAGGTTTCCTGAGATTCTGGAATCTGTAACTTAATGTCTTTCAACGAGTTTTGGAAAATTCTCAGATATTACCTATTTGACTATTATGTCTGCCCTGATTGCACTCTCCACTTCTTTTGGGGCTCTTTATACATTAGGCCTTTTCACTATGTCCCATATTAATCTTATGTTCTCTTCTGTACTTTCTGTTCTTTTCCTCAGTCTTTATTCTGGACCATTTCTTTTGATCTAATAGAGTTCACAAATCCTTTTTCAGCTGGATCTGATCTGCTTCAAACCTATCTTGAATTCATAAGTTTGGTTATTGTGGTTTTCAGTTCTAGAATTTTCATCTGATTCTTTTTTATAGTTTACAGTTCTCTGTTGAAGTTCTCCTACTTGTCATCTAATGTCCTGAATATACACACATGGGCACTTCAAAAAGTTTGTGGAAAAATAGAAGATAATATGAATCTTTCCAGAAACTTTTTGAAACTTCTCATATTAACAATAATTATTTTCAAGTCTATGTCTTATAACTTCACTATCCGGATCTCCCGTTTTGGCTTTTTTTTTTTTTTAATAAACTTTTTATTCTGGCAACTGTAAATTCACATTCAATTGTAAGAAATAACACAGACATTCCACATACTTTTACTGAGTTTCCCCCAATGGTAATATCCTGCAAAACTAGAGTACCATATCACAACCAGGATATTAATGTTGATACAATCTTATTCAGATTTCCCTAGTTTTACTAGTACTTGTTTGTGTGTGTGTGTGTGTGTGTGTGTGTGTTTATTTAGCCCTATGCAATTTTATCAGATGTGTATTGGTCTATTGGCCTTTACATGTTTTCTCCTCTAAATTTTCAGTTATCTAGTTTGTCTCCATATATATCTGGAAATTTTTTATTAAATGCTAAACCTTGTGTACTAGAAATATAATGTGAGAGTTTGGATAATGTTGTTCTTGTTCTTTTCTTCCAGAGAGAATTTACTTTTCCTTCCGGCAAGCTGTTGGTGAAGGAAAAGACACCTTAATTCAGTCAATGCATAAGAGGATTGGAAGCTGGGATTCCACGTGTGGGAGGGCTGGAGTATTTCCAATTTGCCCTACTCTGAGAGTGTTACCCTTTGTGGTTCCACTGAAAGCCTGTGTTATCCACGAGAGCTCCTCCTCCCGAACTCAAATTTTTAGCTGCAAGCTCTATTTCTATTCTACTTCTATTTT
>NW_007726385.1:110773-111965 GCF_000696425.1 Galeopterus variegatus | reverse complement strand
CTGCACCAGCCTTTGCTTCTAGACCACTGTTTGGACATCCCTGAAGGGCTAAGGGGAACCCCAAATCACAGTCTATGTAGTGCAGCATTTGAGTGCATATTCTGGAGTCAGACTGGATTAAATCCCGGTGTTGTCACTTGCCAGCCATGTGAACTTGGTGAAGTCACCTCTCTTAACCAAGTTTTCTCACAATACTTCCCTCATTGGATTAGAAAAGCTAATATAGGGACTGGGCCGTGACTCACACGGGAGAGTGTGGTGCTGATAACACCAAGGCCACGGGTTCGGATTCCTATATAGGGATGGCCAGTTAGCTCACTTGGGAGAGCGTGGTGCTGACAACACCAAGTCAAGGGTTAAGATCCCCTTACTGGTCATCTTTAAAAAAAAAAAGAAAGAAAGAAAAGCTAACATATGTCAAATGCTCAGAGCAGTGAGTTCCTGGAGCATAGTAAACACTCCATATGTATCAGTTATTTGTATTCAGAAAATACACATTAAGCTCCTACTCTGTGCCAGGTGCTGGAGCAATACAGTGGTGAAAAAGACGAATACAGTCCCTTCTCTTGTAGAGCTGACATTATATTCAGGAGGACACTCTGGGTGACTTACAATAAAAAGTAAGTGAACTAGATCATTATCAAAGAAAGGTGCATGCTATGGTGAGAATTAGAGAGGATGATACAGCAGGTGACCCTGGCAGGTTTGGGTCCAGGTTGAGTGGGAAGGGCTTAGTTCCCAGGTCTGGGGTAATTGGAGAGGACATGGTGGATGGTAAAATGACCAGACAGCCACCCACCAGGCCATGTGGTCAGCAAAAACTTCTGTGATTGCTGCACATCAAGCTGAGACCTCAACGACAGGAAGGATCAAGTCTGCTGAGAACCGGGGGAAGGAGCATTCCAGGCCGAGAGAACAACACGTGCAAATTCCCTGAATCTGGCATGTCTGAGGGACAGCAAGAAGGCCAGAGTGTTAATGAACAAAGGGGGAAGGGTTACAGTGGGAGATCTGGAAGGTGGGTAGGGGTGGGGTTGCAGACGGATTTGTAAGTCAGGATGAGGGTCTGGATTTTATTCTAAGTGCATTGGGAAGCTTTGGAGAGTTTTACTGAGAGAATGACAATATTTTGATTGCAACACAATCATTCTAGGTGTTGTATAGAGAATGGATTTTAAAAGAGGACATTGCA
>NW_007726385.1:99521-110290 GCF_000696425.1 Galeopterus variegatus | reverse complement strand
GATTGCAACACAATCATTCTAGGTGTTGTATAGAGAATGGATTTTAAAAGAGGACATTGCAGTTGTGTAATCAAGAGACAAAGGTGGGGGCCGGCCCGGTGGCGCAGTGCTACAGTGCACCGCTTGGGAGTGCGGGGGCGCTCCCGCCAAGGGTTCGGATCCCACATACAGACCGGCCGCTCACTGGCTGAGCGAGGTGCGGGCGCAACACCGAGGGTTGCGATCCCGTTGCCGGTCCCGGTCCGGTACGGACGCGACACTGAGGGTTGCGATCCGTTGCCGGTCATGAAAAAAGACAAAAAGGAAAAAAAAAAAAAGAGAGAGAGACAAAGGTGGCTTGAAACAGAGTAGTAGCAGAGGAAGTGGACAGAAGTGAACAGGTTCAAGATTTGTATCAGTGGTGTGGTCAACACGTGATGGATTGAACAGAGTGGACAATGAGCATCTGGGGTTAAGCCTACCTATTTGTGCCTATTTATTGAGAAGAGGAAGACTAGGGTAGGAGTAGAGGGGGGTCGAGAGTTTAGGTTTGGATATATGAATTTTGAGATTCCTATTAGGTAACCTGGATATGTAAATGTAGAGTTCAGGGAAAGGACTAGGAGGGAATTAGTGTTTTTCATTTGTATTTTTTTTTGGCAGCTGACAGTACAGGGGTCTGAATGCTTGACCTTGGTGTTATCAACAGTGTGCTCTAACCAGCTGAGCTAACTGGCCAGACTGGGAGTCATAGTTTTGAGAGTCAGATGATAGTTTGAGCCTTGGGCCTCAATGGGACTTCATAGGGATAGTGTCTAGGCAGAAAGAATAAAGAGACCCAGGATTGTGCCCTAGGTTACTGCAGGATTTAGAGGTCAGGGAGATGAAGAGGAACCAGAAGGAGCTCAAGAAAGAAGAGCAGTAAAGTAGAGCAAGTATTTCTCAAAGCGTGGTCCCAGGACAAGCAGCCACAGGTCCACCCAGCACTAGTTAGAGATGCAGAATATCAGGCCCCACCCCAGATCTACTGCCTCAGAAACTCTAGGGGTGGGACCCATCAGTCAGTGCCTTAGCCAGCCTGCCAGGTGATGGCGATGCAGGCTACAGGTCAAGAACCACTGGGGTGGAAGGAAAACCAGGAAAGGGTGTTTCGGAAGGCAAGAGTATTTCAAGAAGGAAGGAGTGGTTAAGCGTGTGTCAGTACAGGTGAGAGTTCAACTAAGATGAGGACAGAGACCTGGCCATTGGATTTTGTAACATGGAAGTCATTGTTGGTCTTGACAATGGTGGTCGGGATGAAGTGGTGGGGCACTTCAAACCATGCACCTGAAAGAGACCTTGACCAGCTCCTGGTAGATAACCTCTAAGCCCTTGGAATATCCTGCTTAATGAGAGTGTCTTTGTATACTTTGGGCCATACTTGATAGTTATTGCTAATGAAGTCATTTATGGCAAGTGTCTATTTTTATTTGCCTGGGGTACTGGGTCATGCTGTATCAGTTTGATCTCGGGGATGGGAGCTGGAGACTGAGTAGTTGAGGTCAGTCATGCAGTGCTCTATGCCTATATGGCTGATCCCCAAACCCTGGACGAACTCTGAACACAATGCTCAGAGGAGCTTCCCTGGTTGACAGCTCTCTGCACGTGGGTAACACGTCATTGTGGGGAGAATGAAGCACTGTCTGTAGGACCGTGGGAGAGGACAGCTGGAAGTTTGCTCCTGGTCTCTCCTGGACTCCACACTATGTACCTTTGTCCTTTGCTGATTTTCATCTGTGTCTTTTGATGTAGTAAACTGTAACCACGAGTATAACAGCTTTTCTAAGTTCCGTGAGTCTTTCCAGTGAATCATCAGACCACATCAGACCTCATCAGAGGGTGGTCTTGACTTATCCACTTTTCCAAGTTTTGCAGTGGAAGGAGCAAAGAAATGGGTGATAGCTGGAGGAAGGCTGTTGGTTCAAGATGGGAATTTTGTCAGGGAAGGAGATACTTGCCGAGGGAGGAGATAGTTGGGCAGACTTGCCTGCCTATTGAAATGACAACAGAGACAAGGATAAGTTAGTAACTCAGGAGAAATGTTCTTGAGAAGGTAAAGTGGAAGGGATCCACTAGATAGCGCCTCTGATAGAAGCAGGGACAGTTCATTTAGAGTAACAGGAGGAAGCCAGAGAATATGGGGACAGTGCAGTTTTGGGGCAGACTTAGTGGTGTGGTGGTGGGGGAAGACTGATCGTTTGTGTTCCCTCAATGAAGCAGGAGGTAAGTTCACCCTGAGTGTGCAGGGCTTGGGGTGGAGGGCTGTAGATTTGAGGTGAGAGAGAGGATATGATATGGTCATTCTGGAGAGCAAGACCTCAAACAAGGAAAATGTGCTAAGATTGCAGGCAGGGTGAAACGCCTTTTGGAGATTTCCAGCCATGATTTTAAAATGAGAGTCAACACACAGTGGAAGCCTGTGCAGGTGCAGGCATGAAGTAAGTAGACAGCAGGATTTCACCAGCGCTGGACATTGCCAGCTAAGTGGGACAGAGAGAAGGTGTTTGCAAGTAAATCAGTGTAAGAGGGGATACACAAGGCATATTTGCCTGCAGCTGAATTTTGTTCAGTGGTAATTAAAGATATTTTTTCTTTTAAAACTAATCTGGATTCATTCTGGAGTAGAATGAAAAAAGCAAATGAATTTTTCAGATAGCTTAGCAGACTTCAGTTATGGTTTTCCTCTTTGAAGTGCCACTTCCAACTATACCTACCTCCCGGTCCTCATGGGGTGAATTCACTCTTTCTGGAAGTTTGGGAAACTTTGGAAAAGTCTGGGAAGCCCTGTGCTGCTGGTGTGATCACCTGACCCCTGACTAGCCCCCTGGCTTTTCACGGGGATCATCTTATGACAGGGTTCAACTAGGAACAGTGACAATATTGATATAATGGGATGGAGACTTTGTGCCCCTAAATGGTGCGGACAAGGAGGGCGGGGGATTAGCTCAAGACCCTCTCAGGGATGGGGTGGGCACTGGAGGGGTGGAGCAGGGGTAGCAAGCCCTGACACTGGTCTGAGAGTCCAGTATAGAGGCCAAACATGTCAGGGGAGACCAGGCAGACCATCGGAATGAGAAAGATTGAAATACAACAGGATCCTTTCCTCTTCCCTACCCCATGTCCCCAGAACCCCCCAAATGCAACAATTTGGGTCCAGGCAAGTGACTCAAACAGATTGGGTGCCGGGAAATGAGTCAGGGACCCAGATCCCAGAACTGGGGCACAAGGTGTTAGGAACGAGGTCAAAGCCCAGTTATCAGAACTGGGACACTTTCCATGTGGGATTTGTCTTCTTTACATCCTTCCTGCATAGATCCTGGGAAACAGAGTGTCCTTGAATTTGGGACCTGGCAGAACCTGTCAAGTGTGTGTGGGGGGCATATTTGGGGTTGGGTGAGTCTTTGGGGCAGTCGAGGAACAGGCACCTCCTCTGCCTTTAAGTACTGCCCTGCCCAAAATAGTTGCCTCCTTCCTGCCCGGCACCCCCCACCCCAGGGCAGCCCCACCCCTGCAAAGAAGATCCTCAGAATAAACAGCATGTTTATTTTGAACATTCAAATTTACAAAAACAAAAAGGTAACAAAAACCATGACATGGACCACACACACACACACACACACACACACACACACATTGCATCTCATGTCACTTTATGTACAAAATAGGGTGAGTAGAAGGAAGGGGGCGGGGCGGCTGGGGCAGGTGGTCAGTGGGGTGCACTCATTTCACAGTGTTGGACAACTTGACATGCTCACTCACTGCTCAGCCTGGGCCGCGTGAGCCCCTTCCCCATCCAGCAGGGTCAGGGGTCAGGGTGGGAGGTGGGGTCTGGGTGGCAGGCAGCTGGAATAAAGGGTGGACAGTGATCCCATCTCTAGGAGAAGGGTCCCTTCCCCAGTTTGCTCAGGTCAAGGGTGCTGGGCCACATAGACCAGGAGGGACCTAATTCTGGGGGAGGGGCCACTGTGTCATGGAGAGAACTGAACACAGCCAGAAAGCTGGGCTCACTTATCTCCATGTCTCAGCTGGGTGGCTTTGGGACTCCCTCACCCTCCCAGTCCTCAGTGTCCTCATCTGTTCAAGGAGGGCTTCGGCCTCCTTTAAGAACCCTTCTTGCCCAAATCTGTGATCCTAGGTCATGCACAATTGTGGCAAGGGGACAAGTCCCCTTGTGATGTTGGTGGGGGGCACCACATGCCACAAAGGTGGGAAAATCTGGCAGATAGCAGCTGTGAAGCACCTGGTGCAGGGTGTGGCCCAAAGCAGGAGTGTGAGGGACAGCGGTTTCCCTCCCTGCCCCTGCCTGGGGCTCTTGGGAGGCATTCAGCTCCCTGTTCCCTTTCAGCTCTCCTGGAAGACCCTCCCACAGCCTCATCAAGGGGACCCTGGCCCTGGGGCCACCCATCCCCGTGCCTCCGTTCCTCCACCTCAAGCCCTGTGGGGTGGTGAACAGGGTCAGGCACATCCCTTCAGGCCAAGGCACACCAGGAGCGATGGTGCCCAAATCCCACTCTACAGAGTTGGGGGTGCTCATCCCCTTGGGCTGAGGGGTGGGCTCTGGATGTGACCTGCTTTGGTTTGAAATTTGGGCTCCATCTCTTGCTGGCTGATTGACACTGGGCAGCTTACGTCACGTCTGTGCCCCCGTTTCCTGAAGCATAGTCCTAACTCATAACTGTGTTGCGAGGATAAACACGATCTGGGTCCCATCATCACTATCAGCCGGGGCACTATTTCCAGCTCCTCTTTCCCTGTCTTCCTGGACGTGTCCGGGAGTAGAAGAAGATATCAAAGCTTGAATCCAAACAGCAGGCGCTCAGTAAACGTACATAGAATGAGAAATAGATGAGGGACGGGTGGGGGCTTTGGAAACAGGGAGCCAGGCCCCTCATCAGCGACCCCGACTCAGAGCCCGCACCCCAACATCTCCAATTTGTTCCTGTTCCCTTTGGAGGGCCGAACGGGGTGACAGCATGGGAACAAGGCTCAGAGTCAGATGTCTCCTCATCGCCATGACAAAGCATAAAGGACTCAGGAAGAGGCATCTGGGTGGGCTCAAATGACCAAGCGAGTTCTGTCACCTCCCTCCTAAGACCATAATCTTCTCCTAAGGTCTCCACAAAAGCTACCTCCTTCCAACAATAACAGAAACACAATAAGGCTCAGTGTCCCGAAATCTAAGTTCCAAATTCTGCCGTCACCCCAGCAACAGCAGAAGTCATTATGATGAGACACTTGACCCAGCACTTGGGCTGATGTCATTGGCTGTTACCCGGGCAACCTCGATCTCAGCAGGTCTGCCTGAAGCCCACATCACTCTTTCTTGCAGGGGGGTTAGACTGTGGTGCTGAGCAATCTCTTTGTGCTCTGGAAATGGATAAAAGGATCTGGGGGCCGGAGGCAACAAGTCTTGGAGAAGCTTCCATGGCACAGGGCCCCACAGCCTATAGCCCTGAGTCATGTCTCAGGCTAAGTGGCCATGGGGATGGGAGACAGGGAACCAAAAGGGGGGCAAGAGGCACCAATGCCCACTTGAGTCAGGTAGCCTGCAGCTGCTCAGACACCTGCTGGGTGATTGGCAGGGGAGGGACACCTGCATCCTCAGCTCTCCTTTCTACCAGAGTGCCCAGGAATCATACCCCTCCTATGGGTTTCTGAGATGTTCGGGTGTTGCATAAAGGAAGATGTCTCAGGTGTCAGGTTGGAAAGCATCCTGACCTCTCAAATGTCTACCTTCTTAGGTGCAGGCTGGACTCAAAGACCCTCCAGGGCAGGCAGTATGGTGTGGGGGAAAGAGCACTGAAAAGGGAGTCAGAAGCCCTGGGGTTTCGTCCTGGCTCTGCTCCATTGTACTGTGTGAGCCTGTGCAAGTCACTCGCCCTCTCTGAGCTCTTCCCCAACTCTCACAAGCAAGAGGTCAGCTTGAATGGCTTTTCTCAGCTCTGACATTCTTCTGCTCTCTTGGGGGAGCTGGAGAGGACTCAAGGGTGGGGACCAGGAAGCCACCCTTCAAGACACTCTCTGGGAAGCCCTTTGAGACACTCTGATAGGTAAGTATGCCAGGCTGGGGGGATCTACAGGGAGCTGGTTTTTACAATCCATGTGTGAGGTTGGTCTGCCTTGAACCTTGCTCTTGACCCTGACTCTCTGGAGCCAGCTGCTAATCTTAACCCATGCCCAGCCTGATCCCCTCTGCTGCCCAGTCCCAGGACCTGCCCCTGCTAAGCCCCTGGTCAACAGGTGGGTCCTCAGGGCTTCTCCACCCGATCCACCTGAAATCACAGACCATTTCACATTCGATCTGGAGAGCTCCTGGAAATGACCAAAGCAAGGGCCTCAGCTCACAAATGAGGAAGGCCAGGCCCAGAGAGGCTGGGGACTCATGGAAGGCCACAGAGCAGATCAGCAACAGGGCTGGCTAGCAAGCAAGGGCTCCGCCCTCTCAGCCCAGTGCTCTGCCGCCCACTCCATGCCTTTCCTCGCCCTCTTAGCTTCTTCCTTCCTTCCCCAGGGCCATGCAGAGGGGTTAGGTAATGTGGCTCTGCCAGAGGCAGGGTCTCCAGGGTCACGGTGCCTCTGCCTTAGGCTGTTCCCAGCCCAGGCTGAAGCTGCCCAGGCCGTGTCCTAGGCAGGGAGGAGGAGGAGTGACCCTGCCAGTGGGCCCAGCTGTGAGTGGGCACAAGGGATGACTACAGCCCTTTGGCCTCCTGGGGTCTTGGTCCTTAGTCCTCCAGGCTGGAGCTGGGAAGGGAAAGTCCTGGAAACTGAGGTGAGGCTGGGCCAGGCATGGAACCAGCATTCGAACCATGGCACACAAACGAGGAAGGAGGAAGGAGGAGGATGCGGATGGCGGGGCGGCTCCAGCAAGAGCCAACTGCCTTTGACTGGCAGCTGGCAGAGAGATGGAGGAGAGAGCCTGATCTCCCACACCTCCCTCATCCCCTTCTACCGCCTGTCGTGGCCCTGAAGGGGAAGGGGCCAAGCCTGCAGCATTGGGAATGGTGGAGGGTCACGGCCACCTCCACCACTGAGATAGTGGGACCTCCGCCGTATACAACTCCAAGGGAGATACTTTCAAGATAGTGGAACAGGGTGGGGTGGTGTGAGAGATGACTCCAGTGTAATGCCAGGAGGGCGGCAGAGCCTGGACTCACCCTAGGCTCAACCTGTTGACTTGAGATGCTTGTCCCCATTCAGGTGGGGTTAGGGGACACCCATAGCAGCGCATTCTGGAGATGTGGGTATTGGTGAGGGGAAACGGAAGGCATAAGCAGGAGTGGGGCAGGAAGGAAGGCCAGTGTGTGGGCAGGCTGAGGAGGGGATGTGCCCCCATCAAGACCCCCGAAGTGGCAGGCAAGGGAGGGGCTCTGGACGAGGTGGCCCCTCATGCCTTGGCCCTCCCCTTGCAGACATCAAAGGAGGCCTTTGTTGCACCCCCAAAGGCTTCCACCAGCTTGTCTTCCCAGGGAAGCACGTTGCCCTGCAGTGGCCCGGTGCAGTTGGCAATGCCCAGGACCTGCGCGGGTGTCAGGGCGTGGTCCCATAGGTTAAACTGGGCAATCTCACCGACGAAGGCCTGAGTGGCATCAAATCGGCCACCCAGGGTATCCTGGGCCAAGAGAGCAGCAGAGAAAGAAGGGAGACATGGCATGAGGGAGGAGAAAAGACAGTCAGGCAAACTCAAGAGTCAGGTCCCTGTCCTGGCTGAAGTCCTGCCCTAAAGTTCCAGTCCCACCTCCAAGGTTCTAGCCCCACCCCCAACTTCTGGCTCCACCCCAAGGCTCTAGTCCCTTGGGCAGGTCTCTGCTCTTGCTGGGCCTCGCAGTATGCCCACCTGCAGAATGGCTGGGTCAGATTGAATGATCATTGCTGTTTTCAGGTTCCCTCTGCTCAGCTCCCCCTCCTCAGGGGCCCTGGGTGAGTGGGATAACCACTTGGACCTCCAGTCCCAGTACCGCCTGAGCCTTACCTGTTCCTGGCCCAGGATAAGGATCCCATGAGGCTTGATGGGGTGCCAGGCAGCCAGGTTCTCACCGGAGCCCCGCAGCTCCCCATCCTGGTAGGCAGACCACAGGCCATCCCTCGTGGTCCAGGAGATACAGATGTGGTGCCAGCCACTGTCCTTCAGGCTCAGGGGCAGCTGGGCTACCTGGACACAGGTCCCCCAACCCCAGGTCAGAGGTGCCACAAGGCCCAAGGCTGGAGCAGTAGGGTGGGGGGTGGGAGACCCATGTCCTTCCTTCCAGAGACTGACCCGAGGTCCAACCCTCCCCTTCTTACCAGCCCAGTGTCTTTCCCAACCTCTCCCTCCCCTTTCCCGTGACCTAACCAAGCAGCTTCACTCAGATCACAAGGGACTATCCAGTTTGGTTTTCAATTGTTTCCAGATAGTTTGTTCACTCTCTAGCAGACCTGTGAGGTCATGCAGGGTAGGAGAAGTGTCTCACAATCCTACCTGCCCTTGAACACCTCACACAGTCCCCAGCACACTGCTGGGGCTCAGGAAATACTGGCAGTGACAGAATGAGCCTTGGACTGAGAGTCTGAGCACTGTCCTCTGGCCCTGGCTCTACCACCAATCCCCTGTGTGGCCTTGGGGGGGGGGGGGCTGCTCTTTCCTCCCTGGACCTCGGTTTCCTCATCTGTAAAGTGAGGTGGTCAGACCAGGAACAGCAAGTACTCAGTCACACCTGCTCCTCAAGGCAGACATGGCTAATCCATCATGATCCTAGCTAGACTAGCCTCAGACTCTTTCTTGTCACAGTGCTCTGGGAGGCACTGCTGATTGATTAGAGTTGGCCTGTGAGATGAAAGGTGCTTGCTGTCTGTGGATTTGGTGCTCCCAAAGGGCTCTTTCATCTAGCAAGTTCTCTGAGATCACAATTTAATGTAACATTCTCTGAGGCCTACTTGGTGCCAGGTCTTGTTCTGGACCCTGAAGACATGGGCCTGGTCCTAGTCTTAAATGAGCTGAGCCTGCACAGGAGGGAAGGATCTGGGGGACTACAAGATATAATACTACAAGAAAAAATAACACGGGCAATATAGGAGGAAGAGAGGCTGCAAAGGACCAGAGGAAGAGGGGGCTGTGGGAGAAGAAGACATGGTGTCTAAACACATCTGGAAGGACAATGGAATCTGACCGTTCCATTGTCATGCAAATCAAGTGGCTGGCACAGCAGGAGCAAAGGCTTAGAGGCTGGAATACAAGGGGACCAATGAGCGGCCTGTGAGGTTGCTCCAGAGGTTCCTGGAATAGAGCTGCTCGGCGCCCTGTCCAGGGTGCTGAATTTCTTCTAATGAGAACTGAGTAGGCAAGACCAAGGATGGCAGCCGCGGGGTGATGAAAGGAACAGGGTAGTGGGATCTAGATGGAGTCCAGCTACCCTGGTGGTCTTAGGGCTTATTGGGTCACAAGAGAAATTCACTGCCCCCTGAGTCCATCTCCTTCCTCCTCGTCCTGCAGGACACCCATGGAAGGCGCCTCCTGCTGAGCTGGGTTGTGGTGGCTGTCAACCACTCCTAGTGGCTCTATGCGGCTGTGGGCTGGTCACAGGTGGGTGCTATATGTGGTGTCTGCATCTTCAGGCAGTCCCAAAAGACCACCATGCCTGCAAGACCCAAAGCAATGTGGCAGGCAGGGGGAGGAACTTTGGGGAGGGCAATGGGAGTGATACGATGCCCCCACCCAAGGCCTGTCTTTGTCCTCCCTTCCAGCCAGGCTGGGGGAGGGGCACGGGGGTGGAGGCCTGGGCATGAGGAAGATGGGTGGCCCAAGAGCAGAATGGGGGGGCTTAAGAGGTTATTTCTGGACCCCAAATCACATCATCACTCTTTCACCAGCTGTGTGGCCAGAGTGCACTATTCCCCCTCTCTGAGCCTCAGCTTCTCCATCTGCAAATGGGGATAATGAGGGTACCTACCTCCCAGTGCCATCGGGAAGGTTAAGGGTGATAATGTAAATAAAATACTTATTAGCACAGTGCCTGCCATAATAAGAACAGTTACATTTATCGACGCTTGCTAAATGCTAGGTCTGCTCAAAGCCCTCTGCATGTATTTAAGCCACTTATTTCTCACTACAACTCTATGAGGTAGGGACTATTGTCATTCCTGTTTTACAGATGAGGAAACTGAGGACCAAGGTGTGTAAATGACAGTCTAAGGTCACAGTGAACCACGACTCAAATCCAGCACCCAGCCCCCGAGGCCTGACCACGGCACCATTCTACAGTCCACAGTGGGGAGGAGCAAAGGGCTGGCCCCAGGGGAGGAGAAGGGGTGAGGAGTCCACCAGCGTTGCCTCCCCCATCTCCAGGCAGGTCCTTCCTTCTCTCTGTGTCCAGGAGAGTGATCGGGGCCCTGGGGGCAGATACCTGCAGTCCTGTCTCCATAGCTGGGCCACTGGGGAAGTCACTGAATCTCTGAGAGCCTCACTTTCCTCCTCTGCAAAATGGGGACAACACTGTGCCTCTATTGGACATAAGTCCCTCTTCAGCCAGCCCCATGTCTGGCTCGTCTTTGTATTCCCAAAACCCAGCCTGGCACAGAGTAGGCATTTAATGGGTGCTGAATATGCAGAGCTGGAGAATTAAAGGTTGCAACCCATGTTTGGGGCCCAGTGTTGCGCAGGTGCTCCTGGAGGGGTAACTGTCCCCTGCCTCCCTGTCCCTCCTGCCCTGCCCAGCCCGTTTACCTTGTCGTTGATCAGCAGCTCCATGGGGTCATGGCCTGCCTCCAGTAGCACAATC
>NW_007726385.1:83514-98634 GCF_000696425.1 Galeopterus variegatus | reverse complement strand
TGGGCTCCTGCTGTGTGCCAGGTGCCTTCATGTCCTTCTCTACTCTGCCTCTGTGTTGAGGGGCATGGTTAAAGCCCAAAGCTGAGCCTCCCCCTCCCAGCTATGTGACCTGTGACCTTCAACAAGTTAAACTTAACATCTCTGGGCCTCAGTTTCCTTCCTCCCAGGATTGTGTGAGGGTTGAGTTGGACAGAATATGTAAAGGGCCCTGGTGCATACTGAATGCTCAATAAATGTTAGCTGCTGTTATTGTCATTTTTTAGATTCTTTGCCTACTTATTTAACAAGATTATATAGTGGTTTCTATGTGGCAGGCACTGTTCTAAGAGATTTTACATACATGGTTTCATTCCTCATAATAACCCTACAAGGTAGACACTATTATAACCCTCATTTTACTTATGAGAAGGTCAAAGCACAGAGAGGTTAAGTAATCTTGTCAAGGCCACACAGCTAGTAAGTGGTAGAGCTGGGATTTGAGCAAAACCATCTTGAGACTCCCTAATCTTTAAGGTGTCTTCCAACTCAGAGTTTCTGGGATTCTGTGTCGTGAAATATCAGAGGACTTTCTGTAGGAGGTAGACTGGGGAGTCACTACCTCCAAGGGAAGGAGATACAACACCACACCTATTACCTGGTGATTACTGACTCCTGGAGGAGAATCTCTCCCTCAGCTGGTTGGTGAGGGCTCAGGGTAGTGTTCTGGGGCTGGGTATGATGGATTCAGGGTTCCCAGACCTGGTTGGGGCTTGGGGTGAAGGTTGACATAATGAATCATGGCAAGAGAGGAAGGGGCTCAGTGCCCATTTCATAGAGGAGAAGTTGAGCTCTAAGAAGACAGGTGACTTGCCCATGGACACAAAGATTTCCAGCCGAGTTATCTCCCTCCCCTCTGCTCTGCAGGTTTCTGAGAGGGCATTTCCCCTGATCCCTTAGGAGACTTGGTGTACAGCAGTGAGTGGCAGGACCGAGTAGGGATGGAGGTTGCCTCTCCTGTCCCTGTGCTCCAGCCAGGATGCTGCCCTCAAGCCCACCATGCCCATCCCTCCCCTGCAGCTGTGCCCCTGCTATGGCCCTTTCACTGCAAGGCCCTTTGTTCTCCACCTCTGCTTTCAAGAACTTGCTTGAAGCCCACCTCCTCCAGGAAGCTGCCTGGATTTCCTTCTCCTAAACTCCTCTTCTTCATCTAAGCCAGTCCAGGCTACTTGCTCATGGTTTCCCCTGGTCTCCCCAACCTGTCTATAAGCCTCTTAAGGGTGGTCCTCACAAGGTTTCAAAGCCGAAAGTTCCCTGAGAGCTTATGAGTCCTAAACCCCCATTTCTCAGATGAGGAAAACTGAGGCCTGGGAAAAGAAGTGACCTTCCAAGGTCACAGAGAAATCCAGTGACAGATGTCAGGTCTCCTGATGCACATATCTATATAAACACTGTCTATTATGTTTCTCTGACTCTGTGGCAGTGTCAGGCCAGGTGTTAGACAAATGACAGAATCCTGACGATTCATCGAAGGTGCTGTTTTGGCATGACCATGGAGTCAGACAGACCCGGTTTGAGGTCTAGATCCACCATTTATTTGCTGTGTGACCTTGGGCAAGTCACTTGACCTCTCTGAGCCTCAGTTTCCTCACCTGTGAAAATCCCTGTGCATTTCGTGATGATTAAAGCTGCTGATGTGTAAAGTACTCAGCCCACTACCAGGATATATTCCAGAAAACGTAACTGTTATTAACTTTGATAATGATTAATAATATCTCCCAATTATTCTCTCCCTCCTGTGTTCTGCAGCCTCCTCCCCACCATCCTGTCCAGCGTTTGCCTCTGGAGAGCATGAATGTGTTATTTGGGTGAATCTGTCCCCCACCCCCCAAAGCCACCTCTGAGACCCAAGGCCTGGCCCACTGTGCCCTGTGTGGGGCCCAGGACGCACCATGCTCCAGCTCAGCCACGCGGTCCTGCAGAGCGCCCAGCTCCTTCTGCACCTCCTGCCGTTGCTGGTGGCTGCTGTGACTGAGGGCCACACGCTCCTTCTCCAGTGCCAGCACCTTGGCCAGCAGCTGCCCCTCCAGCTCATCCATCTTGGAGTGCAGGGTGGTGGGCACAGCGGGGGCAGGGGCTGGGGAAGCTGAGAAGTTCACACGGGCTGGGAGCTCCTGCTGCTCACGGGGCAGAGAAAGGGGCATGTGAGGTCATGTGAGGGAGGGAGGAAAGGCATGGGGCACCGAGATGCCCACCACCCCCACTGAGGGACCCCAGGTGAGCCTCGACTTCCCCATATGCATGTGCCTAGTGGGCTCTGTTCCCAGCACCAGTGCAGTGGTGAGCAACAAGCAGAGCTGGCTCCTACCCTTAAGGTCATCTCAAGACGCTGTGTGGGCACTGGGCAGACCCATGGGTGCAAACTGGGCAGTCCATGGGAACAGGACTTTGGTGGCATGACTGTTCCAGGTGGCGGTTGGTTAAGATCACAGATGCTGTAGTCAGACAGCTCAGGATTCAAATCCAGCTCAGAAGCCAACCTGCTATGTGGCCCTGGGAAAATCCCTTCACCTCTTTGAACTTGTTTACTCACTGGGACAATTGCACCTATTTGGAGGGCTGTGGAGAAGGTTAAGTGGTAAATGCCAATAAACGGAGCCTGGTTACTACAATTACTGTCTAATGCAGAGTGTTCCAGAGCTTTCGAAGGGCGTCAGCCAGCTGGCTCTCACACCCCCATCCAGAGCAGGATAAGGACAAACTATTTAGGGCCCTTCTCCCTTACTGCTTCCTCCCTCCCCCACCCTGCCACCACCGCCTTCTACCCTTAAGACCCCAGGGGGCAGGAGAATTGGGGCGGGGGGGGAGTGTCATCTCTCCTTCACCCTCTTCTGCTGGAGGAAGCCCCTTCTGGGGCGGAGGAAGCAGGTGAGACCACAAATCCAGACTCTTGGAGGGGGTAGTCTCTGGAACAGAGATGTCACAGAAACAGCACTAGGAGGTTAATAATTCAACGAGCTGCTAGGAGCCAAATTAAGCCTTCGCCATCCTCCTGGCTTCCTCCCTCTTCCACGTTCCCCACTGACTGGCAGGTGCTTCTGCACTCCCCAGGGGCCTGAGCAGTTCCTGCTCAGCCTGGCCCTAGGCCCTGCCCCCAGGCTTAGGCCCCAGACATGAGCTCATTGAATCCTCACGATTCATTCACTGAACAAATATACAGTGAGCACCTACTATGTGCTGAGCACTGTCCCAGGTGCTGAAGATACAGCTGAAAGCAAAACAGAAAATCAAGGACACATTTCCTGAGTGCCCTGAGCCACGAGGGGATGGCCCTGCAGCTTGGGGCAGGTACAGGAGACCCTCCCCAGCTTGACTGGCCTAGCCCTGGGCTTGCTGGCCATCTGCTGGGGGACAGAGTGCCACTGCCATGCTCTGTGCCCGATAACACTATAGGAGCCACCATCGTGGACAGTGATGTGACCTCACGCTGAGGAGTTGGAGGGACCGACACTTGGCTCTGCCACTGTGTTCCAAGAGGGGCAGGTGGGCTAAACTCTCTGGTATCATTTTCCTCATCAACAAAATGGGGACTTGGAATGCCCAGTGTGCAGGGCTGTGGTCAGGACTGAATCAGGGCATGTCGGAGAAGGGCCCACCCAAAGCCTGGCCAGAGCGAGGTCAAGGCCGTGGTTTTAGACTCCTGGGGCAGGTGGGAAGACCTGCACTGGATGCTGTCAGTGCACTCTGAGCCCCAGCAGGCATCTCACAAACGTTCACTCACTGAATCTGCCTAACGTCGTGATGTAGGTACCACCAGTGTCCCCATTTCATGGGCAGGGAAACTGGGGTCAGTCACCCAAGATCACACCAGGAGCAAACAGCAGACCCAGGATACGAACCCAGCTCTCCCATCCACGTCCTGCATCACTAGTCACACTGCTTCTCTCAGTACCAGCCCTGCAGCCCCCTTGGAAGTCCTTCTCCCTCTCTGTCCCCTCTGTCCCCAAGCTCTGCTGAGTGGCGCCCCTGGGAAAGGTCTGATTTAAAAGGCCCGGACTCTGGTACTGGCTCAAACTCTGCCTTCCCCCTCCCTCTCTCCATCTGCTGGCAATAGGAAGGGACTGAGGATCAGCCTCCCCATTCCAGGCTGTGAAATGGGTCAATGGGATGCAAGTCTGTGAGGCTGGCTCTAGGAGAGACCCCATGAAGCAGTGGGGTAGGGGGAATCCGACCACCTTTCCCCCCACCAAGTCCATGTAAGAAGTCACAGCCTCCCATCTCTGCAGATGTCTGCTGGGCCCACCAGCCTGGGGTGAGGGCCGGGTGAGGGCCAGGTGAGGTGGGCGTGGGGATGGATGGAACCCACCCCCTCTTACACTAATCTTTGCTATCCTGAGGGCTCCTTCTAACTCCCAAGGTGCCTACAAATCCTGGCTCTGGTGAGGACTAACTACAAAGCCTCAGTTTCCCTTCCTGTAAAATGGGACAACAGGCCTCCGTCTGTGCCCAGGACAGATGGAAGGAAAGAGCGGAAGTGGCAGGCCCTCACACTTGCAAACTGTGAAGTTTGACTACACTAGCTGATGGGGCACTTGCTACCTCGTCTTCCCTTAACCTCGATGTCCCATGGAGTGACAGGCCAGCCACCCACTGCATTTGTGATGGCTGGACTTCCAGGAAACCTTGAGCTGAGGCAATTAGCTCACAGGTGTATTCCATCTCAGGGCTGGAAAGGGCCGTGGCAGGGTCTCCTCGGCCCCCAGCACTCTCTGTCCTCAGTGCCCCACCCTCTGTGCGAAGCTTGGCACGAGAGACATACACTGAATGAGACCAGGTGCCAGGCTGGTCCTTGGCACTTCACACATCTTTACTCATGAGTCTTCACAGCCATGCGTTGAGGTTGGTGTTCTCGGTATTCCCATTTCACAGGTGGGGAAACTGAGGCAGAAGTCCTTTTGAATGGTCTACAATGATGGGGCTGGGCAAAGTTGACAGCCTTGGACAACATCTCTCTCTAGCAAGTGTCCTCCCTCCCTCAGATGGAGGAAGCCCTGCCAGGAAGAACAGGACGTGGAGGGCTCACACAGACGCTTTTTCAAGGAGAAAGTGTGCAGGCTGAGGGAGGCGGGCGCACAAGCTGTTCTTTTGTCGGATCCACCAGCTCTGCAGTGGCCAGGAAGGCCAGGGAGGGGGTGGGCTCACCGAATCGTGTGTGAGCCCCTCCCCACCCCAGACTCTGAATCAGAAGAACACGACTCCCTCACCCCCACTTCCCATCTGCTGCAGGCGTGGGCTCTGCTGCGTGGGCTCCCGGCCTGGTGCCAAGTGGGCCCCAGGCCCAAGATGGTGGGGGTGGGGGGATGATAACACCATCACCCCCTCGCAGCTCCTGGTAGGGCAGGAAAATGGGGGCTCAGAACCCAGGGCCTGTCCCGCGGGAGTACGGGGTAGGGTCTGGTGTAAGGATACTGGGCCTGGAGCCAGAGCCCAGGGTTCTCGTCCTAGCTCAGCCGCTAATGTGCTGAGCTCATTAGCACTCACTAATAAGAATGCTACCAGCGGCAGCTGTCCCCATTGAGCCCTCACCGCGAGCGAGGCCCTGTGCCAGCGAATACCGTGCAAACATTTCTCAACCTCTCTCAACAACCTGGGGAAGTAAGGAGGCCCACCTTCCAGCCTAAGGTCACACAGCTGCAAAGTCTCAGAGCCAGGACCCCAGCCTGGGTCTTCCTGATTCCAGACTCTGTGCCCATTCCTTGGACCTACCTTGATAGTCTGAGTCTCAGTTTGTTGGTCTGCCAAATGGGTACAGTGCCGGCTGCCCTGTCTGCCTTGAGGGCCTGCAGGAGAGGCCCTAGTGACCATGAGAAGGCTGGGAAGGTCCTGCAGGCTACGTCAGACTGTGGTGAGTGGCAGCTTCACAGAGGGGGCCTGAGAGGAGGGTCCTGCCAGTGTGGGGTGGCTGAGGCTGGGAGGACGTGGGGGAGACCTCGTGTCCACCCAGGGTCTCCTCCCTTCCTGCAGGGAGCAGAAGGCAGGTGCTGGACTTCAGGGTCAGTGTCTCACCCTCTGCACAGCCCACCCCTGCCTGGAGCAGCCCAGGGCCTGGCTCCAGGGACAGCAGGGCAGGGTGGGAAGTGAGCAGAATTTGGGAGCAGCAGTGTGGGTCACAGCTCCTCCCTTCCCCCATCCTATCATCCCACAAGTCCTGAGTCTTGCCTGGGCTCATACCGTGGCTCCACCAGCTGAGTGACCTTGTTATGCAAGGTACTGTGCCTCAGTTTCCCTACTGGCATAAAAGGATAGAATAATATCTCATAGTATTGTAGTGAGGATTAAGCGAGTTAGCAGATATGATGCCCTTACAGTGGACTGGGCACACGAAGTGCTACATGAGGGTCAGCTGTTGTTATGACTAACACCACTTAAACATCTCTTGATATGATCCCTTTCTCCATCTCCAATCCTAAATCTTTTTGTTAAATCATTATATTGGGGGGAAAAAAGCAAGTCACAGAGCAGTTAGAGATCATCTATATAAAGTTGCAACATTCAAAACGACGTGATGTGTGGTTAAGAGCTGCACAAAGGGGGTAGAAGCACAGCAAATTCATGGGAGAGACCAACGCAAACTCAGTCCCGTGGTGACCATTTGGGCGTATGCAGCAGGGGGGCTGGGATTGGGGAGCTTTCAAAGGGTGTCAGCCAGCTGGAAACGTCTGGTTCTTGAGCCTCAGAGGAGACCTGGATGGTATTCTTTATGCCTTTTTGCTCATATCAAATACTTCACAATAATTTTCTTTTTTTATTTTTTGGCAGCTGGCCAGTGTGGGGAATCGAACCTTTGACTTTGGCATTATAAGGCTGCACTCTAACCAACTGAGCCAGCCCAATTTTCTTTTAAAACCAGGAAAAAAAAAAAAAAAAAAAAAAAGCCCAAAGCAGAGTCTCTAACGGTAGAAGCTAATCCTGCACCTTACCCGTAGCCTCACACAACTCCTTTCCCTCTCCCTAGTCCAGGCAGCTGCCCCTGGGCTGTGTCACAGCTTTGACTCTGGCCCTCCTCTACACAGCAGTCACAGGCCACCACCTGAATGGCAAATCTGACCACACTGTTCTCCTGCTTAAAATCACCTAATACCTCCTTCCCCCCACCAAGGAAGTCCCTGTCCCTCTGGCCTCGGCCCTTGCTACATGACCCACACTCACCCCCAGCAGGCCACAGGTCACTCCCACTGAAAGTTCCTAGCTGTCCCAACTGCCCCAAGCTTCCTTGCACCCTAAAGCCACCACAATACTGTTCCTTCTGCCAAGAACACTCTTCCCGCCCCACCCCTCCTCTGCCCAGTGCCTGCTCACCGTCCAGATGGCAGCTTCCCTGACGCTCGAGCTAAGATACTCCAAAGAAGGAGAAGAGGGCGCGAAGGGCTTCTCTGGTGGGGTTGCAGAGCACTCATTCATTCATTCATTCATTCATTCATTCATCTTTCAGTGTGCTTCTTACCCTCTCTGAGCCTCGGTCCCACATCTGTCAAATGGGGATGGTATAGTCCCATGGTTCACGTGGGATTCAATTATAAGGCCCTCAGACGGGCCTGGCACAGAGGGCGAGCTCATCTGTGCTGCCTCTAACAAAGTGCCAGGTGCTGTGGCCCTCGAGGTGAATAAGGCCCCGTGACTGCCATAGGCGCTGCTTCCAGGTGGTGGGGGAGGCAGATGCGGCACAGTGACAGCCAGAGCCCCAGGCATGGAGCTGAGGGAGGGGTGGGTGTGGGGGTCATGTCGTGGAAGGCTCCTTGCAGGAGCCCGAGTGGGGAGCCCACGTCACCCCATCCTGCTGTCCTGCCTTCCTCTCCAGGAGCAGGCCCAGCAGGGCACTCTGTCTCCATCTAACCCAGGCGGGGAGGGGCTCGCAGAGCAAGGAGCAGAGGCCAGGCTGGTTTTTACAGTCCTGGTCCCCTGTTGCATCTGGAGCTGTAATGGAGACAAATGGGTGAAGGGGACAAGAAAGGGGGAGAAAGCCTCTCTCTAGGGGCTGGAGCAGGCCCCAGAGTGTATGTTACGACTCCCCCAGCCCTGTGCCCTCTCGCCTGTCCCTTCAAGTGCTCCCCATCAGCTGCTGCTTTGAAAAAGCCACACAGAATTTCCTCTCCGGGCCCGCCTGCCCACACACCTCTGGGCCCTAGCCAAAACTCCTCCATAAAGACCGAGCATTCCATCTATCCCTGACCCCCACTTTTATTGGAAATCCTGGTTGAGGTCTTGGCTTAGCCTTTGCTGTGCATTGGGAAGGTTCCTCAGCCTCTCTGAGCCTCAGTTTCTCCAGGAGTAAGACAAGGGCTGTGGGGCACATAAGTGCTTCCACTTTGGGCTGCTTCCCTCAAATCCTGTCCCCACAAGTCAGTGGAGATGAAATGCCCAAGACCGTCCTGGGGAGACCCTACCACGGTCTTCACTTGGTGAGGAGCATTGACCTCTGACCTCATTCCACCTCCCACAGGCAAAGACTTCACAAAATGGCCAATAAACATAAGAAAAGGTACTCAACATCATGAATCATCAGAGAAATACAAAGTAAAACCATAATGAGCCTGTTACACACCCACTAGAATGTTTTTAAAATGACCATACCAAGGTGGGTGAGGTTTCCGTGCAGGTGGGAGTGTAAACTCTTACAGCTGCTTTGGGAAAATGTTTGGCAGTACCTACCAACGCTCAATATAAATCCCTCCTGCAACCCAGGCATCCCACTCCTCAGGAGAAATGAGGGCTCATAGCCACCAGAAGATATCACAAGAATGTTCACAGCAGCTTTATTTGTAATACCAGAAACAGCCCAAATGTCCATCCCTAGAACGGGTAAACGAATTAAGGAACATCCATACAATGAAACAGCACACAGCAATGAAAACTAACAAGTCACTGATACATATAAAAGGATTGGATGTCACAGACATAATGTTGAATGAAAAGCTGCCAGACACAAAGGAGTACAGGGTCCATTTGTATGAAGATCAAACACAGCAAAACTGACCTACGGTGAGAGAGAGAAGCCAAAATAGCGGCTATCCTTGAGGAAGTACTGACTTTGGGGGGCACAAGGGAGGCTCTGGGGAGCTGGAAACGTTCTGATTCTTGATCTGGGAGGTGCTTTCACGGGTTTATCCATATATAAATTCTCATTGAGTTGTCCACGTGAGATTTGTGTCCTTCATAAGTAAAATATGTGAGCTCTTACCTGTCTTGAATATAAGATAACCTCCCCCACCCCCCACCAAAAGCCGCACAGATAAGGCCTTGACTTTTGCCCAAGCGGCTCCTGCCAGGCTTGGAACAGCAGGTAAGAGTTTTCTCTCCCAGAGGAAAGCTTGCCAGGGAGGCTTCAAGGGCACAGGACGACATGTCCCATTGGGCAGTCAGGGAGCGGGGATCAAAGACGAGAAGGAATTTTCTGAGGTCACAGCAAGCAGGTGGCATAGCCAGTGTTTAAAAAGCCAGTTTTTTTGCTAAAACGAAGGTGCTGCCTCTGGCGGGAGTATGGGGTTAAGGGCCTGCTAGTGTGGGTGCCCCACCTGGACGTGGGGGGAGCCAGCCATGGGGGAGGGGACAGCAGGGTCTGCAGGTGGCTGCAGTCCAGCTCCCCCCATCCTAATGCCAGCTGTCGTTCACCAAGTTTTTATTCCCTGCCAGACTCTGTGCTGACGGCTCTACTATTATCTCATTTAATCCCATGAAGGAGGGGCTGCTTTTTAATTTCCATGTCTCACATAGGAAACTGAGGCTGAGGAAGTTAAGCAGCTTACCTAAGGTCACAGAACTCTCAAATGACGGAGATGGAATTTGAACCCCGGCGATCTGGCCCCAGAGTCTGTGCAGGGAACACTATTGCACACTGCAGCTCCAGAGGAGAACTGGGCAAAACCCCTCAGTCAGGGCTGGAGGGGACACAAGGGAGGGGAAGGACGCTGTGGTCCACATCCTCAAACAAAGGTCAGCAGGCAGAACCTCTCTCCCACATTCTGCCGGCTCCTGGTCACTCCCTCCTCCTACACTCCCTCCACTGCCAAAGAGGCAGGGTTAGGGGAACCAGCCCCCACTGAGGAGTAGCTTCCAGAATGGGCAGCAATGTAAGAGAAAAGCAAAAGCAACCAACAGACTTTAGAAAAGGCACCAATAGATCCTCTGAGCCACTGTTTATCTGCAGATCTCCCTGGGAAATAAAGACCTGGGAATGGGTGGATGGGGGCATAGGGGCTGCGTACACATGTAAACCCCCCCCCCATACAATTCCTATTCAGGAGGTACCTGCCCCAAAACTCAGAATTTAGAGCCCAAAGGGGCCAGGACCAAACGTAGCCTCTCCTCCTACCCATTTTACAGATATAAAAAAGCTGAGGCTCAGTCAGGGAGAGTGATTGGCCTAAAGCTGCAAGAACTGGTCTCTATGCCGCCCAGCCTTCCTATTTTAGAGACTATTTAGAGCTGGAAGCATGTTCAGGAAGCATCTGGCCTCTGGTCTTCTGTTTCATTTTACAGATAGGAAAACCGAAGCCAGGGGTGGAGGGTGGCACTGATCTGCCTGGTTCTGTGTCCCTCAGACACTTGTTGCCTCCACTTTCTCATCTGTAAGATGGGAATGCATATGGCCTTCTCCATAGAGCTGAAGACTGAATAAGCTTGTATGCATGAAAGTGCCTAGTTTAGCTGCTGTTATTGTCATCAACAGTAAGGGTCTGACAGTGAGCCTCCTGGTTATCTTGCCAGCCAGTAGGACAAATCTTTGAGGACTGGTTCAGAGAGGTTGAGAAACTGGCCCCAGGTCACACAGCAGGGGAGCCTAGATTTGACCCTGTAAGTGTCTGGCTCCAGAGCCCTTGCTCTTCATCATTAACTCTAGGCCCATCTGGTGGAGTCAGACCTCACCCACCTTCAGGATAGTGAGAATGACAGGTGAGGGTAGTTCCTGTTGCTGGATCCTGCCCTAGGCCACCTCCGTCTGAAAGCACCTAGAGCGAGAGGGATGAAGCCCAGTCCTCAAAGGCTTGTTTTCTTTGTAAAAGGGGGATAGACTAGTACGTCCCTTCTAGAGATTTCATGGGGATTAAATGAAACAACGCACAGTGCCTGATGCATGGTAAGTGCTCAGTAAGTGTGAGCTATAATGGTTATTTGGCTCACACTCCAGGATGGGAGGCGGCAACCAGCTTGCCAGGCTGGGTTAAGGATGTGGTTTATGTCAAAGAAATGGTATTTAAATCAATCTTGAAATTTCATTGTATACATACATTAAATTAGTGCAAAAATGGAACACTGGAACATGCGGACATGGCCTGTTGCCACAAAAATGGCCCTGCTCTCCTGGAAAGTGGTTCTTGGCCACAGCCATAAAAAGTCAATATCCTCTGACCCAGTAATACCACTCCTGGGAATTCAGCCTAAGGAAATAATTCAATAGACTTAAAAAGAAAAATCCAAATAACGCTCTGTATGACATTGAGCCTGCAATGAGCATCTAGAAGGAAAATAATTAGAAACAATCTACATCTCCAGCAACAGGAGACAATCTAGTGAGTGATGGATGGTGGAGCTGGAGATGAATCCCAGGATATTACGGCCGTCATTAAAATGGTAATTACACAGCAACTCTGCAGCAATGGCTACATGCAGATAGGACTAAAGGGGGCTGCAACAAGGGAGAAAATGCGATTTCCTCCCCAAAACCTTTTGGCTTTTTTCAACAAACAACAATGATAACAAAAATGTAAACAGAAAAGACAATTTCTCCCAAGCCCTCAAATGTGGCTCTGACTTGAGGCCTGCCGAGAGAGGACAGGCCAGCCTGAGTTTACCTCCCCTTTTGTAGCTGGGTCCAGCAGGGTGGGGAGGGGGCAATGCAGTGATGTGCCTGGTGGGGATGGGCAGGGAAATGTGAGGACTGTGGGAGCATGGATGGGGATAGGAAGGGGACAGAGTATGATCAGGGAAGGCCTCTGGGAGGAGGTGTCCTCAGAGAAGACTCTTAGATGAGGAGCAGGGGGTGGTCTGGGCAGAGGCAAGAACAAACTGAGAGAGGGGTCTGGCCAGATCTGAAATGGCATCCTGGGATGCCTTAAGGGAGACCCCTGAGGCTGCTGGGAAGATGGAGGAAGAGTGTGGCTGGAGATGGGAGACTAGCAAAGAGGCTGTCACAAATGTGCACTGAGAGATGTGGCTGAGCAGACCAGGAGGGGAAAGAGGAGACCAGGACGGCTCCTCAGAGCACACCAAGAAGCAGGTTGGGAGGTACTAAGTTCAGGTTGGAACTCCAGAGGGAGAGGCTCAGGAAGCAGCTGGTCTATGGGTCTGGAGCTTGGGAAGGAAACCTGGGCTGGAGACAGATTTGGTTTGGGGCCCCACGGTGGAATGGGTGTTGGGAGCCTCGGGGTGTGGCTGAGGTCACCCAGGGAAAGTGAGAGGAGAGCCACAGGGGGCACACCTTAAAGGAGGAGATCCCTACAGGGGACAGAGAGGCAGTGGTCAGAGGTGGGGGTGCAGGTGAGAAGTATCTAGAATCCAAGGGCATGGAGATCTGTAGGAGGGAAAGATCAGCAGATGTCAGAGAGGGGTCCAGCAAGATACTGACTGAAAAGAGTCCTCACTCATTTGACCCACTTCGGGGACGTTAGCAAGAGCACTTTTAGTGTGCCCTGGTGGGAGAGAAAGGAGACCCTGCAAATCTGGGGGCTTTTGAGGATATTGGATGAGAAGTGAGGGAAAAATCAGACAGTCACTAAAGGATGCATGGGACCAGTAGTCTGACCCTACATCTGTTGGGCTCCAGACCCCAGCCCCTCCCAAAGGCCCCAAAGAGAGTGGCCCTGGCTGCTGCCAGGCTCAGAAGGCAGACCTGATGGCCAAGCAGCCCCCTGCCTTCCTCTCTGCATGGCCACTGCACTCGGAAAACAGAAGGTGTATGTGGGGAAGCCAGGGCTCCCCCAGCCTGGAAGACTGACCTGTTGCCAAATCCCAGCCACCAGGATTTCCCCAGCCCCAGCAGGCTAACCGGAGGGGAACCCACCCTGCCAAGTGCTGTAGATGCTGGGGGAACAGGTCCAGGGCAAACCCAGCCCTGCCAGCCTCAGACATGAAAGAAGTCACCTGTGCCATCTGGGTATGGGGGCAGAGGCTATGGCAGGCAAGAGGAAGTTTATTGAAAAATCAAATCTTTTTAAAAAAACATTAATAAAATCTGTTTCCTAAAAGGAGAGTTTGTTCCCATTTTGATTTTTGGCTGTACTTACAAAATTAGCAACATTATAGCTTAATGGTAAAAATAGCAATCACTCAAATTGATTGAATCTACCTTTGTGCCAGGCACTGTTCAAGGCCCTTTGCAGAGATTAATTTACTTAATCCTCCTAACACCCAATAAGGTAGGTGCTATTATTATCCCCATTTTACAGGTGAGGAAACTGAGACTCCCCTTCACTGTGTACTTGGAGCTTTTCCCTGATTATTTTCCTGCTCTCAGAAGTCTCATCCTAGAAACCCCCCAGAGCTGGAGGTGAAGAAGGGTGCTGGTCCGACTTTCCTCCTGCCTCTGACACTCACCTGAGCAGGTGCTGGGCCCAGGTGCACTCATCTGTAAGGGCAAGGGTTGGCTGCAGTGGCCACCTAGCTGCGGCTCTGACACCCTGGGGTGGGTGCTGATGCCAGCACAGACTTTCTGGGGGGCTGCTGGACCACGGGCATCCTCCCCCTTCCACACGGGCATCACCTGTGCTGCTTGCCCAGGGGTTTAACTACAGAACCATGGAAGGGGCAGGAGGGGCCTGCACTGACTTCCGGCCTCTCCCCTCCCTCCCCCTGCCTGCCACACTCGGTCAGCGGGAGGCGGCGTGTGGAGGGGGCGAGGAACATAGAGGGCAGCTGGTGCTTTGGCCTCTTCTCCCCCTCCTTGCACAGATCTGATTTTGTTGCTAACCGTTCTCTTCCTTGCAGTCTGGAAATCAGTCCACGGCTGGGGATGGTCAGTGTCTTCCAGATGTTTGTCCTGCCCAATCTGACTGTCTGACTGCACTTCCGGGAACCTCAAGTTTGTTCTCAAGGAGAGGAAGGTGGCCGTGGCCATGATTTCCTTCCTCTGGACTTCAAAGGGGAAATGACTGGCCTAAGGTCACACCACAGCCAAGAGGGGGCGCCCCCCATCAGACCCTCCTGTGTCTGACCCCAAGCCTGAGCCAGGAAAGTCTGGAAAAGGTGAGTGGAGGAGAAACTGGGATGGGGCGCTATTCTCCACCCAGCCCCCACCCCAGAGCTGTGGGCTCCCAGATATCCGGGGCTGGACGTGAGCTGTGAGCTTCTGCCATCGGGTCTGTAGTCCAAGCCCAAGCGGGGGATTCAGGGGTGGGAGGCAGGGAGGGGCGCCCAGGTTTGTCTTATGGGGCACTGTTCTCCTCTCTTCAGCATGAGAGGAGGAACCCCTAGTCCCTTGGACAGCGCATCCTCTCCTGACCATGGAGAGTGGGTGTGGGGCTGGTGCTGCTTTGGGGTGTCTGGAAGAAGGAAATGAAAAGATATTTAATGAGATCCTACTATGTGCCACGCATTTCCACATACCTACCTTTTAATCAGTTTCCACTACGAGTGGACACCGTTATACCCATTTTACAGCCTCAGAAACCGAGGCTCAGAGAGGTGCCCGGAGAGGAAAAAGGATCAGGAACAAGCCTTGCTGGCGCACCCCCCGTGCTTCAGTCACTGTGCCAAATGCCTGCCTGCGTTCTCTGCCAGAATCCTCCCGCCTCGCCAGCGAGGAGGGAACCATCGTCCTCTTTGCACAGACCAGACAGCAGACCGGAGGCTCGGGGACCCGCGGGAGTCCCCAAAGGGTCCCTCAGCCCGGCAGTCGGGCCGCCCCTCCCATCCGGGCGGCTCCCCCGACGGCGCGCGGCGCTCACCTCGATGCGGTCGATGCGGTCCCGGAGGGCGCGCACGGCGTCCTCCAGCTCCAGGATGAGCGCGGGCGAGTCCCAGGGCCCGTCGGCCATGGCGTCGCGGCGGGGCCCGGCGTCCTGGAGGCCGCGCGGCAGGCCGCTCTCGCAGCGGCCCAGCTTGCCGGTGAGCTCGCGGATGGTGTCCTGGTCGGCGCGGATGCGCGCCTCC
>NW_007726385.1:70364-82037 GCF_000696425.1 Galeopterus variegatus | reverse complement strand
CAGCGAGGGGCGGGGGCGGCGCCCGGGGCTTTATCTCGCCGCCGCCCCCCGCAGAGGGCGGCGACCCGGTGGGCGCGCCGCGGGGCCTCTGGGCGACCCTCGCCCCACCCCTCCTGTGCCCTGGCGCCCTTAGTGCCGGTGATGTGGACAGCTACCTCCGAGGGCGCTTTGCTCCGCGTCGGGCTCTGTGCTGAGCCTGCTACAAGCTCGGTGTCCATTAAGCCTCACCGTGGACACGCTCACAATACAAATGAGGAAACTGAGGCCCACTGAGGTCAGGTCGCTGCCCAGGGTCGCACAGGTGGATGCACTGGAGCAGCTTTTGAGCTCAGACGCGTCTGCCTGGACCCAGACGATGGGATGGATGGAGCTGGGGTGGGATGGTCCGAGGAAGAGGAGAGGCCAGTGTCGGGGTGTGGGGGGGAATTGACCTCACCTCTGTTTTTCCTGTGCCTGTCACCCCTCACCGCCAACCTCCTGAAGGAGCAGAGTTCACTCTCCTCCACCCCCAACAAAACAATCTTGTGGTCTCAGAGGTCACAGAAATTTCCTCCTCTGAATCCTCGGGGGCACAGAACATCAGAGGTCCCAGAGAAGACGCCGCCCATTGCAGCCTTCTAGGGTGGGCAGTAGCAGAACCCAGGTGGGCGTGCGAGCCGGCAGGGAGGAGCAAGCCGAGTGGGAGTGGCTGTGGTGTGGGGCTGGTGGAGGAGCGTTTTACTTCTCCTGTCAAAAGTGCCTGTATATTGTTGAAAATTAATTTTGCAACTAAAAACCTAAAACAAAAAACAAACAAAAAATCCTACCGCCCTTCCCAATCCAGTTCCAGCTCCAAATTTCCACGAAGCCATTCCTGGCCAATGTGGATTCCCAGCTCTGGAGGGACACTCGGGAGGCGGTGGATGTTCCCAGGTCTGTCTCCCTTCCAAGCTCGCGTTCTTGACTTGAAGGGAAGGCTCAAACCAGGGTCTCTGGACCACCACGGGTGGGCTTTGCATAGTGCTGGGGGTGACCAGAACATTTCTGAGGAGGCAGCAGCTCTGGGGGACCCTGTCTGACCACTGGGATCCTGTCCAGGGGTCCCTGGGCATGTGCTCCACCTCCCTCCCCTCCACACCCATTGGGATGATGTCCACCCTCCTCATCCCGACTCTGGGAGATACGGGTTTTTGTCCAGAACTGAGTCGTAAGATAGGAGCACAGCAAATGCAGGCTCTGTAGACAGTGAACCCCCAGAGCTGTGTGTGCACGGATGTGAGTCAGAACCTCACTGAAGCAGGGTCCTGAAAATCCAGCCTAGGCAACACAGCTTGGAGGAAGCGTCTCAGGGACAGAGAGATGGGCCAGGCTCTCTGAAGATGATGGCAGGCAGTAGCCCCCTGAAGTCTTGGAGGTGCATGAGGCACCAGGACTCCAGGTGCATCTACATGTGTTTTGGAAGACAGAAACACACAGATAACAAACCTGGGGAGGAACTGTCAATAGGAAGGCCAGGGAGGACAGGAGAGACCGAGAGAGGGGGCACTGCCCAGACCAGCAGAACCACTGTAATTTGGGCACTAAATGGTGCCACCTTTACATGAGCTGCCCCGTGAGAGTTTGGGGACAGTTGGATAAATGGGTCTAGAGGCTGAAGTTGAATCTTGTTTAAGCTAGTGTGCTTATCCCCTAGAATAACTTTTAAACCTGTGATGTGAACGTGTCACTCTACAGCTTGTAAGCTGTAAAGGTGGCTCCCTATCCGTTATGGAATAAAGTCCAAACTCCTTAAGAGGCAGCATTGTCTCATGATCAAGGGCATGGGTTCTGGAGCCAGAAGACCTGATTCAAACCCTCTCTCTACCTGTTACCAGTTGTGTGGCCTTGGGCAATATTGGAGACAATTAATGGGTCTGCATATCTTGTGAGCTGAGGCAGTGACAGCTTTTGTTCAGGGCTATCCTTTCAAGGATGTTTGTATGGCAGACAGCCTTGGAAAATAGATAAGGTTTCTGAGTTAGAGGACAGGTTTGTTTGCTGACCAGGATAATGAAGTCGATGTCTCTGGGGCAAAAACTGGGCAGGTTTGCTTGTAGCCCATCATAAAAATTGGGGTTTCCTAAACTCATGGTTTCTGGGCTGTGATGCAGACCTACCGTGTGTCGTATCCATCTAGGTTCATCTTCATGGCCCCGTGGGATATAGGGAATTAGTGCCAAGCTGAAATTCATGCCTGCTGTGCTGTAATAGTCTTTTGTCTCAGGAGTCTTGAGTCTTCTCCCAGCATCCATGAAGCCCTGGTAGGCTAACTTTTTAGTTTGTTAGTAGGGTCAAATTGCAGGCCTTTCACAGTTCTTGACACCCTCTCTGTGCCTCAGTTTTCTCATCTATAAAATGGAGGATAATAGTAGCACATGGAAAGCTCAATCAATGCTGGGCCTTATTATGTTAGCTTCTCTTGGTTTGCAAGATTAGTGGATCTGAACACCGCTCACTCTTCCAGCCTCGTCTCCAATCCCTTGCTGCCTGGAGCAATACTAAACTGTGGTTAATGTCCCAAACACACAAGAATCTCTCCTCTCTCTGCCTTTGTTCGTGCTGTCCCCCTGCCTGGAATGTCACCCCCTCCTTCTTCCTTGATTCATCTCTATCCCCAAAGTTCAGCATGAAACTCACCCAGGGTTGCTTCTTGGTGAATGTTTACTGAACCAATTTCCTCATAGGAAACACTACTGCTGAAGGCAGAGGCAGGAGGTGAGGGCAGAGGTTCTGAAGCCCATTTCTCTTGGGCTCTGGGAGATTAAGTGACCTCCCCCTTTAATCGTAACACTGAATTCCTCAAGGGATGTTGCTATGGCTTGAATGTGTCCCCCAAATTTCATGTGTTGGAAACAATCCCCAAATTCATATGTTGATTGGAGGTGGGGCCTTTGGGAGGTAATTAGGTTCTCACAAGGTCATCAGGGCGGGGCCCCCATGATGGAGCTGGTGGCTTTATAAGAAGAGGAGGAGATCTGAGCTCTCACGCACACTCTTGCTCTCTCCCCATGTGATGCCCTCTGCCATGTAATGATGCAGCAAGGAGACCCTCACCAGATGCCTGCACCATGCCCTTAGACTTCCCAGCCTCCACAACTGTAAAAAATAAACTTCCTGTTCTTTATAAATTGCCCGGTCTGTGGTATTCTATTATAGTAATGCAAAAGAGACTACGACAGATGGTCAGAAAAGTATTCTCAGGAGAACTTCCATAAGACTGGAATAGTCCCTACACTTTCCCTTTGAAGTCTCATGTCTCAGGTTTTTTATTTCTTCACTTTCATCCCATTCTTAGGGTAAGGGAATTCTGCTGTGATTAACAAATGTAGTCATTCATTCAAAAATATGTTTTGAGACCTACTTTGTGCCAGGCACAGTGCCAGGCACTGGGAGAGCTGGGAATAAGACAAGCTCACAGAGTTTATGTTCTCGGGGAGGGCAGGGAGTAAATAGATGAGTAATTAAATAAACAAGTTAATTTACAACAATGATGAGAACGACAAAGAAAATGTAAAAAGTAATATGATAGAAAGTTACAGGGGATATAGGGAGATGGGGAGGGGTTGGGAGATGGGCATTATTCATAAGGTTGTCAGAAAAGGCTTGCATTAGAGCTGAGATCTGAATGACCTGAGAAGCCAGTCATGCAGAAATCTGGGGAAAGATGGAGTGTTCTAGGCAAAGGGAACAGCTAGTGCAAAGGCCCTCAGGTGGAAATGAGCTTGGTATGTCCCAGGAACAGAAGGAAGGCCAGTGGGGCTGGAGCAGAGTGAGCTCCATGGCAGGGAGGAAGCAGGAGAGGAAGGCAGGCCAGGCCATGGAGGGATTTACAGGTTTGGGGAAAGGAATGGGTTTGATTCTAAGCTCAGTTGGAGGGTCTGAAGTGGGGAAGTGACATAATGTGGTTTGTATTATTAAAAGATCACTCTGGTAGTTGTGTGGAGACTGGGACACAAAGGGCTAAGAGGGGAGCAGGGGGACCAGTTGGGGGCCATGCAACCATCCAGCTGATTCTCCAAGGAGTGGGGACTTGGAAGTCGTGCTGATGGAGAGAAGTGGATGGATTGTGGATTTGTTTTCCAGGTAGCATTTGTCAGTTGAGTCCTCCAGGAAGCAGACTCTGAGATGTGATTAGAAATGCAAGTGGTTTATTGGGTCCTAAGACCTGTGAAAGATAAAAGGGAAGGAAGCAGAATTGGGCAGGGCAAGCCTCAGACCACAATGCAGATCTAACAAGTCTTGGCCATCCCCATAGGGAGCTCTGGAGTCCAGACTGCCCATGAGGGAATTTTTGCATTAGGCAGAAATGGCCAGTCCCTAGCACCCTTTTCATACTTAGTCAATGGCTGGGAGCTGCCCCAGAAGAGCATGGCTTCAGCTCAAAAGCTAGAGTGGGTGAAGCTGAAGCTAGAGGATGTCTGCTGACTGCACCATTGCAGCTGAGCAGCCAGTTTGTTCTCAAAGGGACCTCCACGGCTGGGTGGGACTCCTCCGCAGCTGCCACATCCACCCCTTGCATGGTCAAGGTCCACTTCTCTAGACACGGTCAGGCAGCACCTCCTCCAGGGTTCCAGTGGGCCTCTCTTCCTGAGGGGACACTTGGAAGAGGGAGGCTAGTGGGACAAATTACAGCCCTCAGTTTATTCCCTGTGCTGATAAAAGGGGGGAAGAATATTCTTTCATTTCCCCACAGCCTAGGAAAGTCCATGCAACATATCTGTTCAATAAATGTGTACTAAACTGAGATTAAAAAATGTTGGAGGAGGGAGGAAGTAGAATTGGGCAAGGAAAGCCTTCGGTCATAATCATGTCATTTTTAAAAGATGGAGATTGGCTGCTGATTAGGTAACTGGTAGTTTCTGCCACAGACACATGACAGAGCCAGGATTTGAAGGCAGGCCTTAGGGTGACCAACTCATTCCAGTTGGCCTAGGATTTTTCCCACTTTCAGCACTGACAGTCCCAAATCTGGGAAACCTCTCAGCCTTGGGCAAATTGGGATAGTCGGTCCCCCTGGCTCTGTCCAAAAGCCCGGTGCTCTTCGCAATCTCCCGCAGTACTGGTAAATCCCCTCCACTCCAGCACTTCGCACTTCTCTTCTGCCCGCATATCGTGAGCTCCGCAGGGGCAGGGACCAGCTGTGACATCCTCATCGCTGTGTCCCCACGGCTGGCCCTTGTGGCTGCTAACTTCCACTGAAAAAGACAAACCCCTTTTGGGGTGTGCTTGTGAGCAAAGGGACTTCTTTTCTCCAGCGCATGGGGACAAAGAGAACAGTCAGTGTCCATCCTGGACATCCCCCCTCTGAAGGTCCAGTCTCCACCTAGGTCTGGCCTCAGGATCCAAGCTGCCTCGGTCTCCTCACCTGTAAGGTGGACCCAGTGGTACCTACATCACGTGATTGCAATGAGAATTAAATAAGAGCAGATATAGTGTGTACAGTCTCTCCCAGGGCATAGCACAGTGCCTGGCACTTAGTAGGTGCCCAATACATGCCACCCCCTTCCTTATTTATTCCTTGCATATATTAGGTGCTCAGGAAATGCTAATTTCCTTTTTTACTTCTTTACCTTTGATTCCCCAGGTGCCCATGTGCCTTACTTTGTAGCTGCTCTGCCCTGCCCTCTCTTGGCTCTCCTCCTGCTCCCTTTCTGAGCAAAGTTGGGGAACCATTCAGACTAAGGCTCATACACAGATTCAATCGACATACCCCAGACTAGGGCCTTCTAAGGAGGAAGCAGGGCTCAGCTAAGGCCCAGAAGCCTTTGCACATTAGTGGTGCATGTTGGGATCAGGAGCCCAGACCTGAGAGGAGGGGCAGGCTCCAGGGAAGGGAGAGCTTTCCTCTCTGGGGAAGCCCAGAGATTTCCATCCAGGGTTTCTGCCTCTTTGGAAGCAGCAAAACGTGCCAACCCGGCTAGCGGGCCTGTGCAGGAAGCGAGGACATCTGTTCCCGCACAAGCTCAGGAGGGGTCGAGAACCAGAGAGGAAACGGGAGGAAACGTGTGCCCTCCTCGTGGGGGGCCTGGGAGTTGGCTGGGAAGTGTGGGCCTGAGTCCAGGCCAGGAAAGAAAGACCAGAAGGAGTGGCTGGCTAGTAAGGAGTGCCTCCTCTTCCTGGGGCTGGGGTGGGGGGCTGGGGTGTCCTCACTGCCTCCAGCACATCTACTACAGCCCCCAGCTGCTGGTCTGTTCCTCCTCCCACTTCACCTTCTACTGATCCTCGCCTGAGGCACCTGGAGCTCCATGTTATAATCATGTTAATTTCACAGACGAGAAAAGTGAAGCTCGGAGAGATTCAGCCATTTGCCCGGGGCCTCACGGTCAGTGGGTATACAGCTGGCATTTGTACCCAGAAGCAGTCAGACTCCACGTCTCACATTCTCCTTCTCCCCCTCACAGGGTCCATCAGTCCCTGCCCTATGAGGAAGTGGCCAAGGGCGTCCTGGGAAGCTCCCCTCCTCCTTGTTGTATCTTCCCTGACCCCTGGAGCCTGTGTAAACACGGCGGCCGCTGCAGCCCCTCTTTCTCACACCAGTGGCCCTGGCCCCAGTTTCTGTTGCACTCCCCTGTAGCTTGGACTTGTTGAGGGCTGGCACCTTGTCTTCTTCATGTGTGGGTCCCTGGCAACCAGTGTGTGTCCAGGGTGTATTTGCCTTGTGCACGAGGGAACCTAAGGGCTGATGGCCACATCTCCAGCTCCTCTAGGAAAGGCAGTTTTCTGATGGCCCTGGGATTCTGCAGACACCTCACATAGAGGCAGGGAAGCTGCTTCCTTTCCTAGTCTGTAAAATGGATATGCACAGACCTGTCTTGCCTACAGCAAGGTGGGGGCAGGGGTAGGCATGGGACCTTACCTGGGTGGCCATTCGTGTGTGTCCAGTGAGGAACCAAGGATGCCTGGCAGTGACTCCTCAAATACCATCTGTTTCCTGATCGAGGTCAGAATACCCAAGAAGAGCCCTAGAAGGGAGGAGGGGTGCAGGTTGGGGAGACTCTCTCAGGCTGAAGGAACAACGTATGGGGCCAGAATAGGGTGGGAACCCTGCTGGCGGGGCCCCGCCTTGGTCCTGCCCACTGAGCTTGCCAGCCCTCAGGCACAACGTTGGTGAGGGTCCGGGCGTGTGTCTCTCTCCTTTCTGCAGTTTGCCTGTCACCAGCATTTGCTGCAGCCACTGCAAATTGTATCCACATACAACTTGTTTTTCAGATTCGGAAACTGAGAAGTAGGGAGGGAAGGGGACTTTTGCAAGATTGTGCAGCAAGGAGGTGGCACTGATCATGAAGAATGCTTGCTATGTTCCTGGCGCTGTTCCTGAGTGCTTTACGTGGAATAATTCCCTTAGCCTCACAAACCCCTGCTGAAATAAGTGCACTATTATCACCATCCCCATGTTACAGATAGTGTTGCTGAAGCACAGAGAGGTTCAGCAACTTACTTCAGGTCACTCAGCAGCTGAGTTGAGGAGCTAGGATTCAAGCTCATGACCACTAGAATATACTGTCTCTGGATGGAAGTCCAGTGCAGGGAAGGCTGATCTGACTGGTGTGAGCCCAGAGGACTGGGACAGAATTCAATGGTAGGACAGGAACGTCAGAAGGGAGTTAAGAGGGCCTGTTAGGAGGTGGAAGCAACCGACAGACATACAGAAGAGCTGTGCCAGGCAGGCTGCAGCAGAAATAACTGTGCTGTTTCTCAGTGGCTGCCTCTTTAGCCTGTTGACCCAATCTTTCCTACCTCTGGATGAAATTACATCTCAGCTTTTCTCTCTTGGGTTTTACCTGATTTTTAATTTTTTAAATTTTTATTTTTATTTTTATTTATTTATTTATTTATTTTTTGTCTTTTTCGTGACCGGTAAGGGGATCGCAACCCTTGGTGTCGTGTCACCCACACCACGCTCAGCCAGTGAGCGCACCGGCCATTCCTATATAGGATCCAAACCCACGGCGGGAGCGTCGCTGCGCTCCCAGCACTGCACTCTCCCGAGTGCGCCACGGGGCCGGCCCTAATTTTTAAAAATTTTAATTAATTAATTAATTATTTTTTAAAAAGATGACTCGTAAGGGGACCTTATCCCTTGACTTGGTGTTGTCAGCACCAGGCTCTCCCAAGTGAGCTAACCAGCCATCCCTATACTGGGATCCAAACCCGTGGCCTTGGTGTTACCAGCACCACACTCTCCCAAGTGAGCCACGGGCCAGCCCTACCTGATTTTTTTAGATATCAAAATAGTCTAGTCTAATAGCAAAGCTTTAAGCTCTATTCAAAGTCTTCTTCTCTCTCCCAGCTCAAAGATGGGTATTGTGGGGAAGGAAGCACAGTAGGCGTCTCCTGTAAAACCACAACTCGATTCGCCCCCTGTCCCCACTAGGTGCCTCTGGATTCTCCAGGGGTGGAGTCTGGGGGAGGGATGGATGAGAAAGAGGTGGATGGATGAGGTAAATCTGACCTGGCTTGTTCAGGTGTCCTCAGGTGGGCAAGGTGCCTGGAGGCTGGCTCTTTCTTTTTTTTCTTTATTTTATTATTTTTTTTAAAAGATGACTGGTAAGGGGATCTTAACCCTTGACTTGGTGTTGTCAGCACCACGCTCACCCAGTGAGCAAACCGGCCATCCCTATGTGGGATCCGAACCCGTGGACCTGGTGTTATCAGCACCGCACTCTCCCGAGTGAGCCACGGGCCGGCCCCAGAGGCTGGCTCTTTCTCATTAGCAGCACTTTTGTAGGTTCTGCAGAGACCCCCATCACTAGGCACCTCCCACCTGCAGTTCTACCTGGGCAAAGCCTCCTTTGGCTGGCTGCTTGCAATCCCTCTTCAGTACCTGTCTTCTGGGGGTCCACCCAACACTAGTTACTCTGAGAGGATCGTGTGCCCCTGCCTCACGATCCTCTTGGGGCAGGATCCTACTTCAAAATAACCCTCAAACCAGCCACATCCCACAAGGCTCGCACTGTGGCCATGGGAAACACACTCGCATCCTGGCCCCTAAACGCTGGGAATGCAGGCTGCTCCCTAAGCACCCAGTCCCTGCCTCATGGAAATGGTTTCTAGCCAGCCTCTCAGCTTTGTCCCTAGTCACCTCATCTCCCAAGCTCCAGTGGACACATGCCATACTCTCTGGTTCTCTGAAGGACCTCGCTCAGCTCAAGGTGAGAGGAGCAGCTGTCTCTAATCTCCCCTGCACACATGGCTTCTTAGCCATGCGGCCTCAGACGGGGGGAGGAACCAGGAGCATTTTTTGCCCAGTACCTTTGCAAGTCAACACTTTGGAATGGGTACTTGGTATCCATTGTCCTCAGCTTTGGTGATCTGAACATAGGGAGGCAGCAAGTTTGGACAGGAAGAGATGGATCGGAGTGACATTCCACGCAGGGGTCAGTTAGTCACAAACGCTGGTGACTGGTCAGAAAGGAACAACTCAGAGGCAAGGCGCAGGGTTCAGGCCCCCATCGGGGGAGGGAGGGAGTCAGGCAGCCTGTGGGGGGCAATTTGCAGTTGGAAGATTGGTTTTGAAAGTGGAGTTTGAGGGCATCACATCAAGGTGGAGAGTGATTGAGAACATGGACTTTGAAGTCTGGGCGTTTGGATTTCAATCCCAGCTGCACGACTTACTAATAGGGTCACCTGGAGCAGGTGACTCAACCCCTCTCTCCAGTTTCCATGGCTGCACCATGGGAGATTCATGCAAGAGTGAGACTCGAATGTGCAACTCAGAGCCTGGCTCATAGGGCACTGCAAACCCATGAGGACGGGTTTGTAGATGAGGAAACTAAGACACAGAACAGATAGGCAATGTGCCCAAGGTCCCACACAGCCAGGCAGTCCAGCTCCCATGACTGTGCCCTTAGCCACCATGGCATGCACAGAACCCGTTGGTATGGGGGTTATGTATGACTGCATGGGGTCACATCCTGGCTCTACCACTTAGGAGTTTCTGAGCAAGCTACTTCCCCTTTCTGTGTCTCAGTTCCCTCATCTGTACATTGTGGGTACTGTGCTGTCTGGGTTGTGGAGATTTAATGAGTCAATCATTGTAAAGTCCACTCTGTATGTGTTAGTTATCCTCAGAGTCATTCTGAATTGAAAAGATAATTAGAGGAAGCCCCTTCCCCTATTTTATGGAGGAGGAAAGAGAGGTCCTGAGTGGGTGACTGAGTGGCCTGAGATCACGCAGCTGGAAGAGCTGAGACTCAAGCCCCTGTTTTCTACCATCCTCAAGCTGTTACATGGGAGGAGGACATCAAGAACTGGTGAACAGATAGCTGGGACACCAGAGTGGAAGTCAGAGGAGTGGCCCAGTGTGGACACGTAGATCTGGAAGGTGTCTCTTCTTACCCGTCACTTCCTTCAGTCCTCCCGATTAAGTAGGGGGCCTGGCCTCCTTTACACCCAGGCCTTGGAGAGGAGAAATGACCTATGGGCCTCAAGCCAGGCCACCTGAGTCCTGGACAAGGGCCTCTTTATGGTGCCCGAGTTTAAAGGCAGGCAGGCAGATGAGCTCCCAGGAGGAAACCAGAGATGATGAAAGCTGCGAGCCATCCACTGGGACGCCACTGCCCAGAAACTGAGCCGAGTGCTGGCAGGGGTGACTAAGGGAGCCGGGGAGAGGACAATCACTTTAATGACTTAGTCCACATTTGCCTTTTCCAAGGTGTGTCCCATTTCCTTGCTCACAGCTTGGATATCTGAGCCTTAACAGAGAACTCCTAGGGACCTCCGAATCGACCCACAAAGAGCCTGTTGCTCCTGCTGGGATTTCAGACCGTGAGTCGAGATGGGCAGGAGAAAGCTGGCAGGGGGCTCATCTTTGTTTCACAGGCCCGAGGACCCCTGCCACCCAGCTTTGTTCCATTTCTATCAGCCCACGCTGGCTCTGAGCGGACGTTTCCCAGCCCTGTTGCTCATAAAGGCCAGTTGCTGGTGGCCGTCATTTAAATGGAGGCTCCTGTCTTTGTTACGCTCTGAGCTCACTCATCCTTTGGGAAAGACAGAAAAGACTCAGGTGGCAAGTTGCTCTAATGAGGGCTACATCCCAGCTAGAGGGCTCTGAGGGGGATCTGTTCCCATCCCACCTCAACTCACACTGGCCGGACACCCCGTGTGTCTGCCTTCTACTAGGCATTTCACGTCCATCCTGGAATCTCATTGCCCTAAAGAGGTTTCAGAAGTTTGGGGAGGGAGCAAGACGCAGGCGAACAAGAGATCTGGATTCATGTCCAAATATAGGAAGTTCTGTGTTTTAATTATCTTTTTGCCATTGATCTTTTTTTCAACTTTTTTTATTGTAGTAAAATACACATAACATAAATTTACCATCTTAACTATTTTTACTTTTTACTTTTTAAATTTTTATTTATTTTTTAAATTATTTATTTATTTATTATTTTTTTCCCCTTAATTTTATTTTGTCGATATACAATGAGGTTGATTATTGTGGCCCATTACTGAAACCCCCTCCCTCTTCCCTCTCCTCCCTCCCACCCAACAATGTCCTTTCTGTTTGCTTGTTGTATCAACTTCAAGGAGTTGTAGTTAAGTCTTCTTCCTCCCCCCCCCCCAGTTTTTTTGTGTGTGCGTGTGAATTTATTTATTTATTTTTAGCTTCCACCAATAAGTGAGAACATGTGGTATTTCTCTTTCTGTGCCTGACTT
>NW_007726385.1:48366-69586 GCF_000696425.1 Galeopterus variegatus | reverse complement strand
CTTCTCTTCTCTTCTCTGGCTAGTACTTCCAACACTATGTTGAGTAGGAGTGGTGAGAGTGGACATCCTTGTCTAGTTCCTGTTCTTAAAGGAAAAGCTTTCAGCTTTTCCCCATTCAGGATGATGTTAGCAGTGGGTTTATCATATATGGCTTTAATTATGTTGAGATACTTTCCATCTATACCTAACTTATAGAGGGTCTTTGTCATGAATGAATGTTGAATTTTATCAAATGCTTTTTCAGCATTTATAGAGATGATCATATGGTCCTTGTGTTTGTTTTTATTAATATGGTGTATCACATTTATTGATTTGCGTATGTTGTCTTTTTTTTTTTTAAAGATGACTGGTAAGGGGATCTTAACCCTTGACTTGGTGTTGTCAGCACCACACTCAGCCAGTGAGCGAACCGGCCATCCCTATATGGGATCCGAACCCGGGGCCTTGGTGTTATCAGCACCACACTCTCCCGAGTGAGCCACAGGCCGGCCCTGATTTGCGTATGTTGAACCAACTTTGCATCCCTGGGATGAATCCCACTTGATCGTGGTGAATAATTTTACATATGTGTTATTGTATTCTGTTTGCTAGTATTTTATTGAGGATTTTTGCATCTATATTCATCAAGGATATCGGCCTATCTTAACTATTTTTAAGTATACAGTTCAGTGGTATTAGATACTTTTATAATGTTGTGCAGCTGCCACCACTGTCCATCTCCAGAACTGTTTTCATTTTGTAAAACTAAGACTTCCTACCTATTAAACAATAACTCCCCATTTCTCCTCCCCCCAGCTGCTGGCAACCACCATTCTATTGTCTTTCTATGATTTTGGCTATTCTAAGTATCTCATATAAGTGGAATCACACAGTATTTGTCTCTTTGTGACTGGCTTATTTCACTTAGCATAATGTCCTCAAGGTGTATTCATGTTGTGACATATATTAGAATTTCCTTCCTTTTAAAGGCTGAATAATATTCCATTGTATGTGTGTGTGTGTGTGTGTGTGTGTGTGTGTGTGTGTGTGTGTGTATAAAACCACACTTTGCTTCTTTATTCATCCATTATGGACATTAGGGTTGTTTCCACCTATTAGCTATTGTGAATAACGCCGCTATGAACATGTGCACAAAATATCTTTTTAAGACCCTGCTTTATTTTATTATCTTTTTGAAATTCTGGTCATCAGAATTTTTATTTATTTACTTATAATTTATTATTATTTTTTACGTTCTCAGATGTTGTTGCAGAGCAGTTGGAGGAGGGGAGAGAAGGGAAGGAAATGGGGGGAAGGAGTTGGAAGGAGGCGGGGCTCGGCCGAGGCCTGGGGCAGCCCCTCATTCTGGCAGGGAAGAGGAGGGGGCTTCCAGCGGTGGCTCTGTCTTGCTGGGCTGGAGGCAGATGTCAGGGGGGTGTGGCTAAAGCCCTGGGACCCTCACTGCCCCAGCTTGGGAGCTTGGGGCATTTCTGGTGGCGGCTCCGTGGTATTCACTGGGCTGAGACCCTGCTTTAAATTCTTTTGGGTATATACCCAGAAGTGAAATTACTGGATCATATGGTAATTCTATGTTTAATTTTTTGAAGAACCTCCGTCCTGTGTTCCACAACGGCTGTAGTATTTTCTGTTCCTACCAATAGTGTACAAACACTCCAATTTCTCCACATCTTTACCGTTTTTCTTTTTTAAATAATAGCCGTCGTAATGGGTGTGAAGTGGTATCTTACTGTAGTTTTGATTTGCATTTTCCTAATATTTACTGATATTGAACATCTTTTCAGGTGCTTATTGACCATTTGGATATTCTTTTGGAGAAATGTCTATTCAAGTCCTTTGCTAATTTTTGGATCAGATGATTTTTTTGTTGTTCTTGAGTTTTAGGAGTTCTCTATGGAGTTTTAGATATTAATTTTTTATCAGAGATATGATTTGCAAATATTTTCTCCCATTCTGTGGGCTGCCTTTCTACTCTTGATAGTGTCATTTGATGCACAAAATTTAAAAATTTTTATGCAGTCTAATTTGTCTTTTTTTTTTCTTTTTTGCTTGTCTTTGGTGTCATACCCAAGAAATCACTGCCAAATCCAACATCATGAAGCTTTTACTCTATAATTTATCCTAGAAGTTTTATAATTTTAGGTCATTTGGTCCATTTTGGTCTTTGATCCATTTTGAGTTAATGTTTATATATGGTGTTAGGTAAGGATCCAACTTCATTCTTTTGCATGTGGATATTCAGTTTTCTTAGCACCATTTGTTTAAAAGATTGTCCTTTTCCATTGAATGGACCTGGCACCATCGTTGAAAATCATGTGACCACATATGTGAAGGTTTATGTCTGGGCTCTCTATTCTATTCCATTGGTCTGCATGTCTGTCTTTATGTTAGTACAACACTGTTTTGATTACTATTTGCTATTGATTTTTAACATAATTACACATGATCTGTGATGCCAATTTCTTTAAACTTATTGAGACTTGCTTTATATCCTAGTAGAAGATATACATGATAAATTTTGGAAATCTTCAATGTGTGCTTGAAAATAACGTGTCTGGTGCAGAATTCTATACATGCTGTTTGCGGTTTGTCTTTGTGGCTTCTTTGAAAGTTTTGTAATTTTGAATTGAGTGCTCATGTTTACGAGTTTTATCTGTGAGAATCTCATGTGGTCTTTACTGTCGGTTTGTCCCTCCAGAGAGGCTTGCATTTGCTACTGCCACATGCTCTATGGTGTAACCCACACTAGAATTTTTGCTTTTTTAAATATTAATTTCTAGATTTGGTAGTTCTGGGACCATGTGGGTAATACAAATTCAAGCCTTAGATTTGTGTTAAGGAGGGTCTAGAGCTACAATTTCTCAAGACAGACTTCATTTTTATTTTTCCAACAGAGCCAGAAATGAAAAAGACAACTTCTTTGACATCTGCCCTTGCAAAAGATGATCCTCCCTACCCATTTCCTTTTTCATTGAGAATATGCGTCCAGTTTTATTCAGTCGTCTTGGTTCTAAATCTCTGTTGGCAAGGGCCCCAGGCCTTGTCTCCCATCCCTATATAGGTGTAAAATTCAAGCTCCTTGGTTACCAAGATCGGCAAAGGCCAATACTGCCCCCCACCCTCCCCCGTGTCACCCATAGACTCACCACTCTGCAGGGTAGCTAAAGGGTCAGCATTTGCTTGTCACTTTGATTTTTGGCTTCCTCTTTGCTTTGGGTCCCTAGGGATATTTTTTTACTACCTTGAAAACTCAGTTGGGTATTTAAAAGGATGTTTGTTACATGTTATCCAGTGTTCCTAAGTACTGTATAGCAGGACTGAAGGTTCCATGAATCTTACCATAGCCCTGGGTTCTACTCTCTCTGCCTCTGAGTGACCATGGGGAGCCCCCCTCCCCCAACCTACTCCTGGGTCCCACAGCCTCACCTGTCCAATGGGATTAACTGTCTCCGAGCACCATGTCTCACCTCACCGGGCTGTTCATCAAGGAGAAAGGCATGAGACTGGGGGGAGGTGGTGGTGGGAGGCAAGGGGCCCCTGGAACTTCCCAGTTGCCTCCACAGCTAAGCACCCTGGTGGTCCTTATAGGATGGCTGGTGACCAGTTCATCTCAGAGCTGAGGTACACCCAGGGGCAGAGACTCTTCTACATATTTCTCCAGCAGTGCCTGGGTGGGCAGGAGCTTGCTCTGAGCCTCAAATCCACCCTCCCCCCCCACTGCCCCCGCCAACACACACACGCCCTGGACCCTCTGTCAGATTCACTCCCAAGGTGTCCCAAAATAAACTCACCTTCCCCTGAGCTGCCTCCGCTGCCAGGTTCCCCCAACCAGGAGTGGTGCCAACACCCACTCCCTCACCTACCACAGCACATGGGTGATTTTTAGAGGCTCCCTCTTGCAAATCCTCAAGGCAATTGATCATCAAATCCTAAACATTCCAAACATCCCTCAACTCTGGCCACTTCTGTTGTCCCCTCTGCTTCAGCCAGCATTCAGGCCTCATGATGCCTCACTAGGGCCATTTCAAGTCTCGCCCCGAAGTGGCCTCTGTTCCTCCTAGGACTTTCTTCTGAGCTCACAGCTTCCCCTGCAGATGCTCAGAGCACATGGCTGTTTGGAGGCCAGGACCGGGCACGTCCCCTGCTGCTGCCCTTGCGACTCCATGCCTGTGGAGCGGGTGTCCTGGTGCTCAGCCTCTGTAGGCCATGAGGCCTTTTTGAAGTGTATCCTCAGAAGTCAGCAGCCCAAATAAAGAGGACATAGAATCCACACACAGGCTGGCTTTCTGATGCAGCTGCTCTGACCCCCTCTTTGTTCTGGGCACAGGCTGACAAGGACCACTCTTACCACATGCCCGCCAACTAGTTATTCTCGAGGTCCTGAGAAGTGGCCAGCTCCGTGGCTTTCTTGCCTCGGTATCCTGCAGCCCTTGCTCAGCTCCTGAGGAGGTTATGAGCCAGAGGGGGTGTGGGAGGTGGGAGCTCGGAATGGGCCGGGGGCTGGCCAGCTGAGGGACAGGGCTCTCCTCGCTGCACCTGTCCCAGGAGAGGCACAAGACCACAGTAATAGCCAGAAGAAATGAGACAGACACCCCACCCTGAGGGCTGGGCCTTAGCTTCGGAATGTGACAATTTATTTGGGGGTGAAAGAGGTGTCTCACTCCCCTTTCCTGGCATTGACACAATATCGAAGAGCAGCAGAGCAAAACGCACAAGACAGAGCAATCGGCACACACCCACCCTCCCCCGGCCCGGAAAGCGCCAAATCCAGAACACCAGGACCGAAACCCACACCTAAAGCAAGTGGTCGTCTCCACCAGAAATCTTCCCCGGGGGAGGGCGGGGTGGGCTGGGGGACCCACCCCACGCCAGGGCAGCACCTCCATTCCTTGTCTCCCGCCAACCCTATTTTCCCATCTTTCACTACTGGAGGCAAAGTTTAGCCAGCTGGGAGCTGGATGGTTGAACCACAGACAAAGGCAACAACACTTCATTTTTAAAATGAGAGAGAGAAAAAAAGAGACAGTGCCCCTCCCCAAATATAGAGCTATATATGTATATTTTATATATATAGAATTCATTCGTGCACAATTCATTAAATGAGCTTTGCAGAAATTAAAAAAATTATAAGATACATATTTCTTTAGGCCTTTGTGTTTTTAAATTAAAACCAACAAAAAGAATCTCCATCTCCACTTGGCCCAACAGCGAGGGCAGGCCAGGACCCCTCGTTCCTGCTGTGTGGCCTCTTGTGAGCAGTTTCCCTTTAGACCGTCAGTCCGCCTTTTGCCTAGCTGATGCCCTGCATCCAGTAGGCGCTCACTCACTGTTGGAGCGCGGTGCTGACTCCTTCAAGGCTTTGGAGGGGCAGGGGAGACTGAACAGCCGGGGAGATGGGGTCCTGGCTTCCACCTAACTGCCTATTTCTGCACCTTGGTGACTGTCAGCAAGGGAGGGGGTCAGGTGACCCTCTCCTGGAGTTCTAGCCCTTAATTCCGGGCTTTCTAGATCTGAGAGGAGATGCAGACAGAAAAAACTAAAACTTTAAACACCTTCCTTTTTTCTTTAAAAAAGTGATTCCTCAAACCATACAAGCCCCAAAGAGGCTGCGTTGGGCTAGTGCATGGGAGCCCGAAAGTGGGACTGAGCGGGCGGGCTCCACCGTCCAGCGTGGGCGAAGTGCAAAACAAAAAACAAAACAAAACACAGAAAAGTGGGAAAAGGGGGGTGTCCCCTTGGGCCCCCAGGGAGGCCAGAAAGGCTGGCGGGGCAGCTTCCTCCTGTGGACTGACCCTGCAGCCTGGGGCAGCCCCGCTGGCTCTCAGTCAGCCCTCCTGCCTTGTGCGACTCCAGACCTGGGGACCCCACCTTTTAAAGGGCTTTTCCCAAAAGGCCAGGGCATCTGGGCTCTAGGCCTTGCCACATCAGCCAGTGAAGCAGCTTTGCCTCTTGGAACCCATTTCCTCCTCTTGGAAATGGGGTGATCCCTCCCACTCTGACCACCTCACACGGAGGCTAGTGACTTGATCATCACCTCTTCCCAGATCAGAGCAAGGATGAGGCTCATTTTGACCTTGACCCCTTTGCAGGGTGAGAATAGAGGGGCTGAGGGTGGCTGGAGGCCCCAGGGCCAGCAATCTTGACCACCACCTGGTACTTAGCAGCTGCTCAGACACCAGCAGTGCTTCAGGAAGAGGTCTTGCTGCCCAATGCACCATGTCACAGAAGGGCAAACTGAGGGCCAGAGGTGGGAATGAGACAGCTTTGGGTTCCAACTTTCCATCTCAAACCAGAGACAACAGACCTCACCTGTTTCCTATGACACGTGAGTGAGGAAGGGTGCATTTAAGGGGAGATGACCGATGCCCCAACCAATATTGAACATGGGAGGAGATCAGGCTTTGGGGGTTATTTCACATACAAAAATAAAGCAAACCAGACTGCAACTTCTGCTTGGTAATTAGGCAAATGGAAAAGCAGCAAAGGTGGAGGAGGGACCCACGGGCGCTGATCGGTGCGAGTGTAGGGGGCAGGGGTGTGTGGGCTGCTCAGAGCCCCCAGGGGGGAGAGGTAAGGTGGGCTCCAATTGCTCTGGGTCCCAGGCCCGCTCCGGCCCCCAGGGGAGCTGCCACCTTGAGGCATGTGCATGTGTGCCTCCACACGCACCCGAGGCTGGGCAGGGCCGCTTGACTTGGGGCTCAGGGGCAGAAATCTGCCCATGCAAAAGGATGGGCATTCCCTTCTCCCCCTAGTTACCCCCATCAGATTCACCGCCTAAGACCTCCCAGGGCCCACAGCTTTCTTTCTGAAGCCTGTGTCTCCTTCCTGGCTAGGGTCTTTGGGGTGATGGAGAGGGAGATGCCCCCCCGTGGGGTGGCAGTGGTAGGGACTAGATGGCCCACTAAGCTGGCAAAGGAACGGAGGAAAGCAAGAAACCAGACTACCTACTCAGCAGCCTTCCTGGAGAAAATCACCAGCGATGGGTCTCACCCCTCCCAAGGCCCAGTTCCCTCGGCCTGCGTGTGCCTGGCTCTGCAGCTTCTGGCCAGCACCCTCGGCACCAGCTGGGCGTGGGAGTCTGGGCCCGGGACAGCAGGGAAGGCTGCAGGGCCCTTCTGGGCCAAGGAAGGAGGGTGGACGGCGGCTCGGCTGCCTCCACAGTGCCTGTGACACCAGGGGACCTGGCAGTGGGGCCCAGGCCTCTATCCCATTCCTAACATTGCCACCTCACCTGTGCAATCACTGCGTTACTATTTTTTTCTTTAAATATCTCTTTCTTCCCCCCACCCCACCCCTCTAGGAATCCCACAATTATTTTTTTCTATATCTTTTTTCTTTTTTTTCCTCTTTTTTTGTTTTTTGTTTTTTGCAAAACTAATTCTTTCACTTTCCTGTCATAAAATCACCTCTGAAAACACAACTTCTTTACAAAAAAGGTCACGAATGACACAGACTCTCAGGAAAACACATTTCTATGGTCTCTGGAAACACCTGTAACTGGCACCCAGGTGGTCACTCACCTAGGGGGGAGGGGTTAGGGGGAAATCACCTCTCAGGACAGAGGAGAAACACCAGCCCTTATTTGGGGGAAAGCCAATTGGCACTTGGACGGCCACAGAGCCAACACAAGGGGTGCGGGGAGAGATCCAGGAGGGGCGCCCGCCCTGGAACCCTGCGAAGGCTCCTGTCCTACATCCTGGGGCGGGGAGGGCCCAGGCCACGCTGCAGCCCCTGGCAGGGAGATTTGGAAGAGAGTCCTCCTGTACTTAGGACCGAAGGCGCTCGGTATCTGGCTGGATTCCCCTTCAGCCTCCCTCCTGCCTTCCGCCATCAATCTTGTGAGCACAGGTACCAACAGGTGCACAGCAGGAAGCTGGCTCCAGCCACGCGCAGGAACACGCCCCCAAGCCTGACTGAGACCCAGACAGTGGCCCAGGGCTGGCCAGCAGGATCCCAAGCCCCACTCCTGGGACCAACACTCTCGCTCTCCTGAAGAGCACAGGTGCCTCTGGCCTGCCAGCCCTCCCAGTGCCCAGCCTAAAACTGGGGGCTCTGGTCTCTGCCACTGGTGCGCCGCCGCAGCTCCCTGGCAGCAGAGGGAAACAGAAGCTGCCCAGGGCACCGGAGGCCTCCCACTGCTTCGAGCAGGCTGGGCTGTGAGAAAGCCTCAGCTGGCAGAAGCGACATGGAGCGGGTGGGAGAAGCTGGGAGACCCTCGGGAATGACTGCCAGGCTCCATCTTTCCTCCCCAAACACCAGGAGCAAGAGGAAGCTTGGAGTGGGGGGTCTCCCCTCTCCACCTCAGTCCCCAGTGTGCCACATCTGCAGTGAAGGCCCGACTGGCCGGGCTGACCACCCCAAGGCAGAGGGCATGGGGGCACGGGGCCTCCAGCACACCTGGGCCAGGAGGAGAGGCCTAGCGGCTTCCACAGCAAACTCCCCAGACCTGAGCCAGGGCCCCAGGTCCCACTGAGGGGAAGGGAGCTTCAGGCCTTCAACAACCCTGTTCTGAGGAACTGTAAAAGGTGCCGCCTGGAAGGCCAGGGGCCCAGCACCCAGTGCACATACGGGTCCACGCACAAACACGCCAAGAGGGTGAATGCACACGCACAATTGGAAGTGCCCAGCAGGTTCTTGTAGCACCTTTGGTCAGGGACTGAAGGGGCCTTTAGATGCTGGGAGGGTGCGGCTGGGCGAGTCCTCTGCCCACTCTTCTCACTTTCGAGAAGGGGGCTAGGAAACAGATGGGGTGAAGGCGGGTCATGGGGTCTGCTTTGGCCGTGTTCAAAAGTGGGCAGAGAAGACCCACACTTCTGGCCCAGTTTCTGATGCTTTTCTGATGGGGAAGGAGGAGCCAGGCCTGGCCTCATCCTCAACTTCTGTCTGGGGCTTTGCAAAACAGGCAGGAGGCCATCCCTGCCCCCTCCTGCCCAGGCATCTGCAGGAAGAAAGGGACTGTGCCCACCGTGGGTGGGGGGAGTCTCTTAAGAGCCTCCGCAGCTGCCCATTAGCACCGAGAAATCAGATGCTGTGCACAAGAGCAGGAAGCAAGCTGGGAAGAGACAGGGCTGGGATTGGGAGGGGCAGGTGAATCCTAGGTTCTGGGGCTCCCCAGAAACCACCCAGCGGGCTCCACTGTGCGTGGGTACGGAGGGTAGCAAGGGACAAGAGGGGGCACTTTTCAGTGCCCCTGCCTGGCCCCAACCCTAACCCGGCCCAGAACTGCCCCCGCCCACTGGCCTTCAGGGGCTCCAACTGCCCAGCCCCATCCCTGGGTCAACACTGAGCCATTTGAAACAAGCAAAGCACAGGCAGAGGGGTCTGAGGGCAGCAAAGATGGGTGGGAGCAAGAGTGTGACTCTGAGCAGGAGGGCCCCCCCAAAACCCTCCTCCTTAGTAGAGCCTCCTCACTTGCCTGCCCCACTGCTGCCACCCCCCCCTGCGGCGCCTGCTACCCCAGCAGCCACCTTCTCGAAATCCTCAGGGTTGCAGAATTCCTTGATAGTGACCGTCAGGAGGTTGCTGGTGACATCGGTGACGACCACATTGGAGCACGGTGACATCTCAGGGCGCCAATCCCCAGCCTCTGGCTCAGAGGAGATGCCAGTGGGCTCCGGGGCCGTGGGAAGTGCCTGGCCAGCAGTGGTAGTGACATTGGCGGGTGCCCGCTTGCTGGTGGCTGCTGACTCAGGAGGAATGGACAGGTCAAGCACCTCTGGCTCGTGCCAGTCGGGAGCAGATGGGCTCACGGTCTCGGGGAGGAGCTTGGGGGGCACGTCATCAGGGTCGGAGGAGGACTGTGGTGTTGGCGAGGGGCAGCCAGAAGAGCTGGAGCTGCGGGCATCATAGGGGGTGGTGGGGGTGGCCAGGAGTAGCCCCGGGCCCGTGGAGGCAGTGATGTCGGCTTTGCCAGCTGGTGGGGGTGACAAAGGGGCGGGTGGGGGCTTGTACAGCGTGAAGGTACCAAACTTCATGTGGCGGATTTGGGTGCGTAGGATGCTCTCGCTGAACTTCTTGCTCTTGCCGATGACGCGGTTCCTGGAGGGGACTTTGGGGCGGGCAAGTGCCCCGGCCCCCTGCCCGGCGCCCCCTGCACCTGGGCCCTTGTCAATCACCTTCAGATTCAGGATGATGCGGTTCCGCTTGGGCTCCCGAGGCTTCACCTTGCGGTTGATGATGCGCACCGTCTCGGAGAAGGGTGAAATGGGTGGGCGCAGGCCAGGGCTGCCCCCCTGGGGGTCTGGGCGGGGCAAAGGGCGGCGGGACATGCGGTGGCAGCGGCGGATGTCCTTCTTGAGCCGGTGCACAGCAGCGCTGGAATGCAGCTTGGGTGAGGAGGCGCTGGCACTCGGCTTGACAGAGAAATGCACATCACTGATGCGGAGGGCCTCGGCCTGGGCCCGTGCCTGTGGGCAGAGGGGGGGTGGAACCTCAGGGCTCCCGCTGACTCCTCTGGACACCCCTGCACCAGCCACCCCTGAGTACGGCCTCTCAGTTAACGATTCTGAGAGCACTTAAGAGAATCAGTGGTGCTCGGGTCCCCGACTTAGAAAGAAAAGGAAACAGAGGTTCAGGGAGGTAAAGCAACTTGCCTAAGATCAGAGCAGGACCCGGTGCAGGCCTGACTCCAAGAACCAGTCTCTTTTCTACCACTCACTCCCTCATTGGTTCAGCCCTGGGCCCTGGGGATAGACACAGCTCTGTGGCTGTCCTTGCTGACAGGGAGGAGTGTCAACAATTGGGACACTGCACGGGGAGGGCATCCCTTTGCTCAGAACCCCCTCACTGACCCCTGCTCTGTGGAGGATCCCAGCCCAGCCTGGCACTCCTCCAGGGACCAATTCCCAGTGACAGAAAGGAGGGAGTGGGTCCTCCCTAATCCACGCCACACCCAGCCCTGCTGACCCACTTGTGGTGTCCCCAGTGCCCTCTCACCTCCCCAGATGACCATCACCTCTGGGCAGGCCCTTGGCCCCTCCTCTATGTTCCCAGTCCCCATACTTTCCCTCTTGGGGCCGATTCATTTGTCTGCTCAGTGCCTGTCTCGGAGTGAACTGATGCCAATGGATCCCAAAGTCTGAACCCCAAAGCCTGGGCTGGAATCCAGCCCGGTGGGACATGGCTTTGATGGAGATGGGCCTAGAGGTGGGAACCAACCACTCCATACTCTCTGTGCCAAGATGGTCTGGGCAGGATGTGGAGCAGAGGCCTGTGGCCAGCCAGGGGTGCTGTCCTAGGCTCCTTGGCCCAGCTGTCCTTTCAGGTGTGCAATATCTGCCTGCTGCTTCATGGACGACATGAGGTATGGCACAGCCCTCGAGACCTCAGGTTCTAGTCCAACCCATTCACTGTCAGATGACACTGAATGGAGAGAAGACACCAACTCCCAAGGCCATGCACGCTACCCTCCAGGGCTAGCCCTTCCTTCACTAAGACAGAGCTAGTCAGTGAGGCGCCAGCTGTACAGGCCCACAGCCGGGACGCCTGCAGCCCACCTGCGGGGCTGCACTCCGTCATGGGGAGGACAGCAGGCAGGTAGAGTGCAGAGTGATTTGGTGCCATGGAGGAAGTTCAGGGACTTATAGGAGCACGGACCCCAGTCTTGGAGGATGTGACATCAAAGCTGGGCCCTGAAGCCTGAGTAGGAGAGAATCCTAGTCCTTACTGAGCACAGATTATGCCCTGGGCAGTTCCCGAGGCCAAGGTGGCCTGTAAAGATATAGGCAAAGAGAGCCCTATGGGCAAAGTCCCCATGTGAGAGGACACAAGAGTGGTTATGGGACTGACAGAAATGGCCGGGGACAGACAGATTTGTGTTTTACAGACGCTCTGGCTCCTGCTGGGGCAGGGAGACTAGTCAGGCTGTGACACATTCCCATGGTCAGTCTGAGGTCCTCTCAGGTGGTATCTTTGTTCTGGGGTCTCCCCACCTTCCATTTCCTGCAGCACTGGATACTTGGAGGTAGCCCACATGCCACTCAGACAGGACTAGATTGAATCTGACCACAACCCCCAAAAGAGGTATTTGTCTTCATTTAGAATGTGGCCCTCACACCCCAGGAGAGTGGGGAGTCTAGGGGGCCTGCTTGGTCAACAATCCCTGTGGCCATTAGGTGGCAGCACACAAGGCCTGGCCTGCCCATATCAATGCTGCCAGCTTCCACTGCTCCTGAGCCAGCTGAGCTCCCCAGGGCTGGGCCCCTCACACACCTTCCCAGACAAAGGCAAGGAAAAGCCCAGGCTCTCTTTGGCATGGCAAGAAGGGCTTTTTGCAGGTTCATTCCCCACGGGAGCTTAGGGGATCCCCACTCTTTCCAAGCCCTAGGGAGCTAGCGTTCACTCCCTCCACATATTGTCTTATCTCCCTGACCTCTGTGATCACGGTTCTGCCAAAGCCCAGCGGTGACAAATGGTCCCGTGGGGAGTGGCAACAGTTGTGACAGCAGACCCAAGATGAAAGCCTGGCACACCGACCCTCCTTGGGCCTCACTTTCCCTATCTGTACAATCATAATAGGACCTACTACAGGGAGCTCCTGTGATGATCAGACAGTATATGGCACCTGCTTAGCACAGTGCCTGGCAGCAGCAAGTACTCAGTTAGTACTACATTTATCCATGGGTGGTGGGCTTATGAGCAATAATCTTTTTCTAATGTATGTTTCCCAAATTTTCTACAAAAAACATTTCTTACTTTATAACTTTTAAACATTATTTTTTGAAAAGGGACTGTTTTACCCTTTCCTTCCCCTCTTCCCTAGATTGAGATTTCTTTGAAGGTAAGACCTGGGCCTCTGGGTGAATTAAAAATAACCACAGCCAACATGTTTATTGTACACTGATTGGGTGGCAGGCATGGCTCTGAGGGTGTGGCATGTACTACAGACAGCGTGGAAGTTAAAGCATCTGGACTCTACCACTGGCCCTCTCTGACTGTGGACAAGTTATTTACCCTCTCTGGCCTGTTTTCCCAGGTATAAAATAGGGGTAATGGAACCTACCTCATGGGTTCCCGTTCCCTTCAGAGATGTTCCTGGCAGAAGGTGCTACCTGAGTGCAATGTGCTGACTTTGCCATACTGCCTCTCAGTGAATCACAAAGCAGTGGGTCCAGCCCAAGCTGATCTCCAATCCCTCAAAAATATCCAGATCACTCATGTGCTACCTGTTTCTTAAGGTCCAGATCAAGGTTTTACCTTCTGCCTCTCCACCTCGTGCCCCACCAGCTCTGCAGCCTTCAATTTCCTGTGTGTGTACGTCCACCTCCCCCTCTTAACCTGACATGTACTCCTCGAGCGACAAGATGAAGAAAAGGAGATGGGATGAAGCCAGGAAGCTGGGTGGTGGGATCTCAGGTAAGTCACTTCTCTCTGGGCCTTGATTTTTTTCATCTGTGAAATGGGGATAATACTCTCCACTTCATAGGGTTGTTGTGAAAATTAAAGGACATAATCCACGTAGGGGGCGCAGCACTGTGTTAGGCTCAGTAGCCAGCTCAGGAACTAGAATTATCAAGAAAATAGGCATTTTGAGTCAGTGCTGACGGTCATTACTCGCTTCAGCGCTAGAGGGCGCTCCAGCTGCGCTGAGCGGCTTCACCCAGCCCGTCAACCTTCCAGCTGCTCCGCCCCGTCCCTCCTCCGGAGAAGCATCAGGGTTAAGGTTGCTCCGTGGATACCCCAAGAGGTATGTAGGTTGGGGCGGTGGTTCTGGAAACCAACATTTCTTTCACTCCTGCTTTAAGTCCAAAGCAAACCCTTACACATACGCAGTCACGGGGTGGGAGCGGCGAGTGGGCAGGACAGGCCCACCCCTCCCTCACTGGGCTTTGAGCCTTCTGGACAAATTGGAGATTCTGAGGTTCTGCATTCTGCAGTCTCGTCTCCGAAAAGAGTCCTCCCTGTCCTTCCCTGCCAGTTGCCACAAAGTCACCAGCTGCCAGGTGGGAAGGGGCCCTGAGACATCCTCGGCACTATAGGGAGACTGAGGTGGTCCAGTGAGTCCCGCCTGCTGCCGTCCCTGCCCCCTCTACCTGTCACCTCGAGTCACCTCGCTCCTCCTTTCCCAGACACTGTTCTTCCTCACCAAAATGTTTAAAAAGCCCCCCCCCCCGCCCCCCGATGGCTTCCTCTGGAGATTCTTCCCTTCCTTGCCAAGGCTGATATGCTTTGCTTTTACTGTCCCCAAACCCATCCTCATTAGAACCTCCAGAAGTAGCCAGGAGAGGGGGAAACCGAAGCTCAGAGCCCTGAAGCTTGTGACCCAGCCTGGGTGATAAACTCAAAGTGACGGGATTTAAGACCAAATGCAAATTGGATCCCCAAGAGAGGAGAGGAAGCACGCAGAACAGATCCTAAGAGAGAACGTGGGGAGCTGGGGGCAGGGAGGCAGGTGGCCCCCAAATGCCTCTCCCTGTGCCCTGCCAGGAGCTGGGACCACACTCACTCTCGCACAACAGCTCAAGGCTGGGGGACAGGAGGGATCTCGCGTGCAGAAACAGCCTCCCTGCTGCCCCCTCCCAGCGGCATCTCCCACCTGCCTCATCCACCCCCTTCCTGGAGCCCTGCAGGCCCCCCCATCCCCGGTTTCATCAGCGAGGACAATCCCCACTCTCAGGCCCTTCTTCCTGGAGCTGGAGCCGGCCGCGGCCCGCTGCCAGGGGCTCGTCGGGGGCTCACCACCACCCCTGCCCAGCTGGGGCCCCTCTGGAAAGGCCCGCCCAAGCGGGCGGCCGCGGATCTGTCCCTCCCTTCCAGGACCCGTCCTGCGCAGGGGCTGGGGGCCCGAGAGGGGACTGCTGGGGCTGGGCCAGGTTACCTTCAGGAGGAAAGTTTTGGGTTTGGGTCCCCTCTTCTTGGGCCCATACAGCTCACGCTCTCTCTCCCTGCGGCCGAGAAATGCCAAAGGTTAAAACGAGCCCCTCCCCGGGCCCCCCTCCGCGCTGCCCTCCCGGCTCCCCCGCTTCCCCACGCGGCGCCCCAGCCGAGCCTCGGCCCCGCCGCCCCTGCCCGCGCCAACTCACTTCTGCTCGAAGGCTGCGATGAGCCGCGAGTCCAGGATGTTCTCCTCGGGCTCCCAAGTGCTGTACCTGCCGAGTCACACATGCACAAGATACAAATGAAAACCCGAGCGGCGAAGGCACGCGCGAGGCAGCCGACGCGCGCCCCCGCCCCCTGCCAGGCCCCGGCGCCCGCCGCCACCCCTCCCCCACGCCCCGGGGCCCCGTGACACTCACTTGATCGCCCACCCCTTCCATTTCACCAGGTACTCGATGCGTCCCTGAAAAACAGAGAGGAAAAAAAAGGGGGGTGGGGGTGGGGAGGATGCAGGGGCGCGAGGAGGCGGCGGCGCGGGGGTGGGCGAGCGAGCGGGGCTAGCGGGACCGCCTCGCCCCCAGGGCCCGCGGGCCGGGCACCGGCTGCGGGGAGCGGCGGCCCGCCCCGGGCGGCGCCTCACCTTTCGGATCCGCCGTTTGATGATGGATTCGGCCGCGAAGACCCGCTCGCCCACTGCAGACAGCTCCATCTTGCTCAGCGGCACCCACAGCCCATAATACTCCCTGCTCCCGCGGCCGGTGCTGCACCGCTCGCGCACGCGCCGCAGCGCACAGGCCCCGGCGGGGCGCGCGCTCGCGTTCCAGCTGCGGGCCGTCACGTGACCCCCCCGGCCGGCGCGCCGTTGCCAGGACCTCCCCCTCCCCCGGGGCGGTTGCTAGGGAAAGGGAGCGCTGCCGGGGCGGGGGCGCGCGCTGGCTCTTAAAGGGGCCTGGCCTGGCGGCGGGAGCCGGGGCCCGGAGACCTGTGGATGTCCGGCTTGTGCCAAGCCGGGGCAGGCGCAGTGCAGTCTTCCACTTTTCACGCCCCTCTCTGTCTTCCTGGCCCCCGATCGCTGACACCTTCTTCCCCCCCTTTGAACCCCCACGCGAGTCTCGCCAGGCCTCAGAAAAGAAGGGCGGTGGAGCCTCTGAGTCTCTGCAGCCGCTGCGCATCCTCCTGGCATAAGTTTGCAAACAGTTAAATATGATGCAGCAGAAATGCATTTGCTGTTGCCTTGCCAGGCCTTGCGGGAATTTCTTTAAAACGTTGCCCCCCCGCCCCCACCCGTTATTTATGTATTCGTGGGAGTGTGGTTTTGTAACCAGTTCAGATGAGTTAAAACAAAAACGCCACCGTAGGAAAGGGGAGTGCGGTGACCCGGGCCGAGGAAGGCCGAGGTGATCCCGGGCATCTGCTCCGTGGCCATGGGCTTGGGCGGCACCTGCCTTCACCAGGAAGCCGGGTGAAGACTGCAGCGAGGACGCCGTGGCAGCGGGAAGGGGGCGGGAGAGGCCAGGGCGAGAACGGACGCCCCGCACCCAGCGTGGGCCCAGAGCGGGTCATCTGCGGGTCGTCCGGCAGAGACCGCCCTCGCGACATGTCTAGGTTTTCCTATTTCCAGGCCCCTGGCTGCGTCGCTCTGCTGCCGCTGGAGCCTCCTCGGATGGTTCCACCACTGCCCGCGAGGAGGCCGGACCCCGCTTCCTACTTGGGTGGGGAGGGGCCGGGGGACCCGGGGCTGTCCCGGCATGGACACGAAGTGGCCCTGCCACACAAAACGCTCCATTTCTTTTGATTTGAAATTAATAAAAATTTATTTTCATTACGTCCAAGGTCTTGTTCTTTGTAAAACAATATTTTAAAGATACAGGTAAGGAAAAAAAGCAACTGTCCATAATCTCCATAAAACCATTGATAACAGCTTCGGTTCTGTGCCTATGTAAATACACACATATATGCATTGTCTATATACATTGTCTATATATTTATTTTTTTAACAGGATAAGATCATACTATTCACACTGTTCTGGACTCTGCTTTTCTCCCTTGATGATGTAAATTGGACATCTTTCAGTGCCATTAAAAACAGATATCACCATCATTTTAGTGACTGTAGAGGGGCTGAGATGGGGTGCGAGGAATGGGGACGTGGCAAGGGTACGAGCTGTCTCTTGCTCACATTACTTGTTTACTAAGAAAAAGGATTTTTAGCTTTCTCTGCTGCAACACCAAGTCGAGCTACCCCAGGGCTGGTTCCTTTTGGAGGCTCTAAGAGAGAATCTGTTCCTTGACTCTTGCACCTTCTGGAAGCTGCTGGCGTTCCTCGACTCCTGGCTTCATCGTTCACATCTCTGTTTCCATCATCACTTCACCCTCCCCTGCCCGCCTAATGCCTCCTTTTTATAAGGACGCTTGTGATTACATTGGGTCCACCAAATAGTAGAGGATCATCTCCCCATCTCAACATCCTTAACTTCATCGTGTCTGCTAAGCCCCTTTTGCCGTAGGGTAAATGTATGGTATGTAGGTATCCCATTCACGGGTTCTGGGGATCAGGACGTTGACATCCTTGGAGGGGCATTATTCAGCCTACCATGCAAAAGGTGTGTGCCAGATGCCTTGGCAGTCTAGATGAGGCAGTGACCCACCGCTTGGAAGAAGAGAGGCTGGGAAGGCTTCTCAGAGGCGGGGGCATTTGTTTTGGGGCTGGAAAGAGGAGTAGGAACTTTCCTGCGAGGGAAGAATGAGGAGGGCATCCTAGGTAGAGGGGCAGCTTCAACAAGCACTTCACAGCATGACTGTGCCTGTTTTGGGGACCGTCTGCTATGGCATGGGTTGTGAGGACACAGCAAGGGATGGCACTGGGAAGATGGGCTGACACTCTCTTGGGAAGGACCTCAAATGCTGGTTGAGTTTGGCTTTGGTCCCAAACAGTGGGAACCAGCGGGACTGCTCAGCAGAGGAGTGCTGAGATGAGATGACATGGGCAAGCACACACCCAGGTTTAAATCCCTTCTCTTTGGTAACTGTGACATTGTGAAAGTCCTTTTCCACTCTCTGGGTCTTAGTTTTCAACTTGCAAAATGGCGGGGTGGACTGGCCCTTTTTTGTGGATCATAACAGTTTTTGGCCGATGACTATTTTGAGAATTTGTTGTGTCCCAGTTCATGTTAAAAATTTTTTTTAAATTTTTTATTTTAACATTTACATGTACATATTTGTGGGGTACAGTGTATTATTTCAATACATGTGTATACAGCACAGTGATTCACTTAGGGTAGACAGCATAGTGTTGTCCACCCGATGGCGGACACCTCTCTTCCCCGCTGCTCCCCCTTCCCTCCATGATTCAACTCTCTATTTCTATGAGAATCACTTTTTTTCTTCTTCTTTTTAGATTCCACATACAAGTGAGATCATGTGGTATTTGTCTTTCTGTGCCTGTCTCACTTCACTTAACATGATGGTTTCCAGTTCCATCCATGTTGCTGCAAATGATAGGACTTCTTTGTTTACATATAGCTTAATAGTATTCCATTGTATATACATACAACAGTTTTTTAATCCATTCATTCATTGATGGGTATTTAGGTTGATTCCATCTCTTGGCTATTGTGAATAGTTGCTCCAAAAATTTTGAGAGCTTTATAGACCCCCCCATTCACCCAGAAGCCCATCCCTTGGTTATGAATCCCTGGAGAAGATAATCTATATTCTATGAGAAAAAGTTCCCTCCACCTCTAGTGGTCTGTAGTTCTGAGATTTGGTCCAATGCCACAAGGGAAAAAATTGATCTCTTAGCCTATGTGAGTTGTTGCCCAGAGAGGGGGCATTTCAGTTAGCCTGTGCTAGGAAACAAACCTGTAGTATGAAACATCAAAACCTAGTGGCGTAGAATGCAAGCATTTATTATCTTTCATCATGCTGTGGTTGGCTGAGCTCTGCTGGATGTTTCTCTTTCCTGGTCTTGCTTACAGTCACTCATGTGGCTAGAGTCAGAGACAAGGCCAAGGGTTGACTTACATGTCTGGGGTCTCAGCACTGGGTGCTGGCTGGGCCTGTCTTTCCTCGTGATCCCTCATCATCCAGTAGTCTAGTTCAAGGTGCCTTACGTGGCTGCAGAAGCCATACAAGAAGGTGACCACGTTGCAAAGTCTCTTAAGGCCTAACCTTGGAAATTGCACAATATCACTCCCATGGTATCCTATTAGTCAAAGAAAATCATAAGGTATGGGGGGCAGAGTTCAAAGCCCCCAAGGCCTGCCCCTGTATACATGTCCTATACAATATCCTCCCCTTGAGTGTGGGTGGGACTTATGGAATTTTACTTCTGTGATCAGGTTATATGAAAAAAGTAAAGGGATTATGTAGATGTAATTAAGGTCTCTCTAATCAGTTGACTTTGAGTTACTCAAAAAGGATTCTATCCTGGTCTGTCCTAAGCTCTTTGAAAGAGGGTCCAGGCCTTTCCTCAGGGGAGAGATTTGAAGCAGCAGAATTGCTCTTTTGTTGGCCTTGAAGAAGCAAATTGCCATGTCACAGAGAGGGCCATGTAGCAGGAATGGTGGGTGGTTTCTAGGAGCTGAGGACCTCAATCTCGTGATGACAAGGGTCGGCGTTCTGTTAACAACCCATGAGCTTGGAGGAGGACCCTGATCTTGCACATGAGAGAGCAACCCCGGCTGACACCTTGATTGCAACCTGTGAGATCCTGAACACAGCCTTCTGTTACACTGTTCCTGGACTTCTGACCTGCGGAATCTGAAATAATAAACGGTGCTGCTTTAAGCCACTAAGTTCATGGGAATTTGTTACAGAGCACTGGAAACCATATTCAAGGCCGTCCCAGATTCGGGGATGGGCAAGTAGACTCTGCCCCTGAATACGAGGAGTGACAAGGTCACATTAAAAAGGGGACTTGGGGGGCCGGCCCGTGGCTCACTTGGGAGAGTGCGGTGCTGATAGCACCAGGGCCGCAGATTCGGATCCCATGTAGGGATGGCCGGTTCTCTCACTGGGTGAGCGTGGTGCTGACAACACCAAGTCAGGGGTTAAGATCCCCTTACCGGTCATCTTTAAAAAAAAAAAATAAAAATAAAAATAAAAAAGGGACTTGGGGGCCTACCCCGTGGTGCACTCGGGAGAGTGTGGCGCATGGGAGTGCAGCAGCACTCCCGCCGCGGGTTTGGATCCTATATAAGGATGGCCGGTGCGCTCACTGGCTGAGCGCGGTGCAGGCGACACCAAGCCAAGGGTTGCATCCCCTTACCGGCCACACACAAAAAAAAAGACAAAAAAAAAGGGGGGGACTTGGGGGCCGGCCCATGGCTCACTCAGGAGAGTGCAGTGCTGATAATACCAAGGCCACGGGTTCAGATCTTAGAAAAAAAAAAGGGGGGGGGGGACTTGGGGCAATTATTGCAATAATCTACCATAAGTGGGTCACCAATTGGGGCACAGCTCATACTTAAAGCTGATGGGATCCTTGAGGTCAGATGCTCCTTCCATAGGGCACTGCAGAATTCAGGGCACCCTACCTTTGTGACGTCTACCAGCTGGAGTGTGGTTGGGACTCATGGGCTGTGCTTCCGTGTCCCTAGCATCAGGCACACATGGGTACTTAGTAAACGTCTACTGGACAAATGAAGGAATGAATGTGCTGGAACCTGGGCAAGCAGGGGGTGGGGAGTGAGGCCCTTGCTAAAAAGGATTTGCCTGCGCTTGGGGAGGGAGGGTTAAGGAATGTGGGGGAAGTAGCTTTGGCCCAGGTTAGAATGTCAGACCAGCATGGTCGACGCACTCAGACTGTCTCTTGAGGATTTGAGCATTGTCAGAATTGGAGAGTAGTATCTTTAGCTCCTATCCCATTGAAGATCTATCCAAGTTCACTTTCTAGGGTGGACCGTCACCTTTCTGATGCTAAAAGGTAGAGCCTTGAGCTTGGAACCACAGGCCACAGGCCTTCATTCTATCCTCAGTTCGAGGTGCTGGAATGCTGGGGTGTGGGCTATGATACAGTGCGGGGTAAAGCATCATGTGCCCATTGAACTCAGCTCTGGGTCAACTGCACACCCTTGTCTTCATGATTTAAGACATATAAAATGATGCTCTGCACATGTGTTTATTATTCCGTACTGTACACTGCTGCAGCATTACCCATTATGGGTTTGTCTTACATGCAAGTGACTTGTTGAGGAAGTGTCCCCAGGGGACAACGCAATGAGTGAAGCAGGGCAGGAAGCGGGGAGGCCAAGCAGAGAGCAAGGGTGGCATCTCATGTGAAGTCCTGCAGTGGGTGGCCCCAGCCTGATCCTTCGGGGGATCTGGAATGTAAGTTACTTCTCACTGTACCCACCTGTCAGGCACTGGTTCAAGGCTGCGGGGGGGGGGGGGGGGGTGGGGGGGGGGG
>NW_007726385.1:34465-47366 GCF_000696425.1 Galeopterus variegatus | reverse complement strand
GGGGGGGGGGGGGGGGGGGCGGTTAGGTGAGGGGAATGTCCGTTCCCAGGTACTTCCTGCTTTCTGCCTCTGTGTGCCAAGTGGCTTCAGTACCCTGGGGGTGGCCTATGGAAGGAGAGCCACTGTTGCTGGCTGCTGGAGGGAAAAGCACACAGATGGCATTGAGGGGGACATAAAAAGGGATGCCAGGGGATCTGGGTAGAGAACAGATATTACTGTGCAGGGCTGAGACACAATACCATGTATATGGTACCTCATGGGCTCTGCAAACTCCAAGCTTGTTCCCACCCCAGGCCCTTGGCACTTCCTGTCCCCCTATCCCCCCCACCAACACTCCCATTTTCTCCAGATAGTTGCATGGCTTGCCTCTCCGGCTCTTTCAATCTCTGTTCAAATGTCGCCTTGTCTGAAAGATTTCCTCTGATCACCTTATAAAGGAGACTGCTATTCCTACCTGTCACTCTCTGTTCCCTTAAAGTCTCATTTTTTTCTTCCTAACCCTTAACACTGCCTGACATTATATTATCCACTTGTTTAATATTAACAGTTTGTTTAATGCCTGAACCCCTCACTAGATGCCAAGCTCCACAGGGGCAGGAACTCTGACCATCTAGTTCCCACTTCATCTCCAGTGCTAGCACAGGGCTCTGCACACAGTAAGTGTTCACAGTTGGATGCATGAATGGACCATTGAAAGAATTTCCAAGAACAATTTTGACCATTTGACCATAGAACACACATAGGGATTCAAACACTCATTGAGATTCTCCCTCCCTCCCTATGTTGGCCTCTGGAAATGCAAAGTGGAAAAGATGGGCTTCCTGCGCTTCAGGGACTGAGGTGCATGGAGAGCCAAATGTGCACACAGATGCAATCCTAGCTGTGCAGCTTTTAGGTGTCATCCTCTCTGAGCCTCAGTTTTCTTCATCTGAGAGATGGAGATAATCATTTCTATCTTGTAGGACTATCGTGAGGTTAAGAACATAACATGCAATGGCATACATAGGCACCTGGAACTCTGTCCAGCACATAGTAGGTCTGTGATGGTGGAAGTGCATGTATATATACGCCCCAAGCCAGCTCATATCTCAAGAGGGATGGACCTAACACAAGCACACACACACCCATTACACACAATGTAAACACTCACATATATTTCTTCAACTGAAAGTCAGTTTACTGAATCAATTCTAGAAATTGAAACTGTGTCGGCCAAAAATAACAGCTGACACTTTGTAGAGCAATCATTATGTTTCAAGGACTCCCTTAAGTGCTTTACCTGTAATGTTAACTAATTTAATCTTCAAAACAGTCCTATGAAGTACATATTGTTATTTTACTCCATTTTGCTGTCGAGGACACTGGGTTTCCACCCAAATGTGGCAGACATGGAGGTGACCAAAACTGAAACCTACACCCATTTAGAAGCCCTTCCTCTCCTGCTGCTGCCTGATGACACCTGCCAGGCGATGTAATTTGACCTATGAAACTGAGGACAAAGAAGCCGGGGACAGGAGTTCAGGGGACAACGTGAGCCCCAAAGAATTGAAACGTGTACAGTCCCTTCTGGAACATCGCGCTGTGAGATTCAGTGGCTCCGAAGAAAGGCTAACTATTTTTAGAAAGAGGGTAGTGGAGTCGTTTGGAAATATGCCTGAATATGGTCATAATTGGGCAAGGGACACGGGAAACGCCAATTTTGGCAGAAGGATCTTTTAGAAATGCAGTTCTGACCAAGTCATTCCTCTGTTTAAGATTCTTCAACATTGAAGGAGCCAAAATATCAACAATGGAAAAGCCTCTGGTGACTCGTCACTGGCTGCAGAGGAAGCCTGGGCTCTTTCTCCTGGTGGAGACTCTTCCTGACATCCCCACTCCCCACCCCCACCCTGCACACCCCGTCTTTGGTTCTCACTGAACCTCCTGCAGTTTCCTGAATGGTCTCTGCTTCTTCACATCCATGCACCTTTTGCTCACGAGGGAAGCACCTAACTACCTATTTCAAAACTCCGTTCTGGGGTTTCCTTCTGCATAAAGTATATCTGGCCCTCCCAGGTATAACTGGCCAGACTTCCCTTGCCCCATTTGGGTGTTTGCAGAGTTCCAGGAATGCAGGAAAGTTCTGCATGGTCACTTGTTATCTCTTCCTGTAAAGCATGAGCTCCCTAGGGGCAGGGACCCCTGCTGCACTGGTTCCCTGGACAGGGCTTGACACTGCAGAACCAGGCCACTAATATTTACTGGGCTCCAGCACACTAGGCAAGGAGGTGATTTTCAGGCTGGGCATGTGTTGTGAAGAGACTGAAGCAGGGTTATGTGGTGGAGGGGAACAGGGTGCATGGGTGGGGTGCTCAGGTGGGGAGGTCAGGGCAGGCCTTTTGAGGAGCCACAGCTGAGATAAGACCCACATGAGGAAAAGGAGGCAGCTGCAGAGATCTGGGGGAAGAGCTTCCCAAGCAGAAGGAGCAGAAAGTGCAAAGGCCCTGAGGCAGGCACGCACCTGGCATCCCTGAGGGACTGAAGGAAGCCAGTGGGGCTGGAGCAGAGCGGATAGGGAGACTGGGGTCTGCAAGGGAGGCAGAGGCCCCACATGTAGAGCCTTGCAGGTCCAGGGGGAGAGGTTGGACCTGTTCCACATGCAGCAAGGAGGCTCACTGCAATAGGAAAAGGGCCTGGCACAGCAAGCTTGATGCGAGGCAAAGCCTTGGGTTGTTGGTGAGGTTCCGAGGGCCTAGGGGCGGCTGCTTCTCAAATCTGCTGCAGTCCAGCCCCCTCGATGTATACTCAGGGAGGCAGAGGCTCCAAATATAATGGAAAGAGCTGTCTCTAGAAACTCCACGCTTGGGCACCCTCTCACAGAGGGGCCAGCGGGGTGGGGGTGAGGGACGCCATTTCCTCCAGTCTGCTAGCTAGTTAGGGCCAACGTCGAGCTTCTGTACAAAGACACTCCGAAATACAATGATTTAGAGAGAGCATGTTTGTCTCTCGTACAACAGTGTGGCTTGTGGAGGCTGGGGGCCCCCGGCGGGGTGGGCAGGACTGATGGGGGTGGTCAAGGCCACGGCTGGGAGAACTGACGCCTGGGTGGTCACAGATAAAATCCAGGGACGCTTCTGCTCACGTGGGCCCCTCGCCCCGAGGAACCCGCCCTCTTCCCAGTGAATGCAAAGCAGATGAGAAGAAAGCAAAGTCCTGTTCTGTCCTCTTCCATCTCCCAGCTCTGTGCAGACTCGTCCTCTTCCTGCTCTTCCTGTTTGGCTGGGAAACTATTTTTTTTCCCCAACTACTTTTCAGTGGTTTGGGGGGTGCTAGTGTTCTTTTTCACGTAAGGAAAGGTGAGGGCAACCTGCCGGGTGGGTGCCGGGGGGCTGGTGCTCTCCTGGCTCTGTTCAGCCACATCTGTCAGGCAGTGTGGCCCCTGCCCCGGGGAAGGCTGGCTGAAGGCTGCCTCTTGGCATCCTGGCCTTGGTGCCCTGTTCCTGCTCACAGTGAGGACCAGTGTCACCAGGGCCCGCTGTCCTGGCTGGAGGAGGGGACCTCCCACTGCAGGTCACACCGTTTTTGCCATTTCCTCCTCACCTGTTTCCCTCGGGTCTTGAGGGGCCCTGAAGGTGAGATAATATCGAAGACTTACCCATGTGAAATATGCCTGCGAGGTTTTTGTTCCTGCTGTGACACAGCAGTTCTGGAGCTGTTTTAAAGGGTTCAATGAGAAAGCAGACTTTTAATGGGTTCCTACAGCTCTGCCTCCAAAGCACACACCCAGTAGAGAAGCACCGAGAAAGTTCTGTGCGGCTCAGATACTGGGCTCAGGGACACACCTGGGCCTCCCAGACACCACCAGGAGGGATTTTCCAGGGGTGTGGCACTCTCGGGTGAGCAGATAGGCCAGAGTCACATGACAAAAGAATGTGTCGAACTGATTATGCAGTTAGTTCAGAACCAACCTCCATGGTGGAAGTTCCCCGCTCTGGGGGATTGCCCTGACCTTTGTCACCACCTAACTTCACTGGTTTTTCTTCAGGGCTGTCGGAGAGTATTTCTAGTATTGTGTGTATGAATCCAATTTATAATCTATCCCCCACTGGCTGGGGGTGCTGCAATGAGGTCACTCATCCACCTCGGATGTCCTACTGTCCAGTGCAGGCAGGACTTTGCCCAGATGAGGTGCCAAAGAGGACTTTGCCCAGGAAATCGCATCCTGATATTCACGCTCTGAGCCATGGCTGGAACCCTGGTGCACCCCAGCCTCAGACCCTGGGACAGGTCTGAGCCCCAGCATCTCTCATACCTGGAGATAGGACATCCCCCTGGGTGAAACTCTGAGCCACAACCTCAGCCCAATATGGGCTGTGGACATTTCTGTCCTCCTAGTCCTGTGAGACCTGCAGCTGGTGACTGGTGTGTAGAGTAGGAAGAGTTGTGACCTATGCCCACTTCCTGGATAAATTTAAGGGGGTCAGGTGGTCAGAACAGGGGCCTGCTAGGAATTTGTCCTAGTCTTGACCCCACCTGATCAGAAATAAGAGGTGACAACACTATGTCAAACAGCCTCAGCTCCATATATACATTTATATCAACTTTTTTTGATACCCTTAAAGGTGGTTTTGTGTGCAGAAGAGATTATTCAGGGGTTTGTTTAGGTTTTAAAGATTAATATTCAACTTATTAAAGTGATACACAAAAGGGAAAAAGCTTAGTTTGTCCTTAAGCTATTAACTTATTATTTTAATTATAGATCTAGTAAATTTTAACAAGTACTCATAAGGAGACTTTGATTAATTTGGTCTCATTTACAAACTTAAACTCCTTTAAACATTTCATATTGCGTTATCCATCACAAATATTTACTTAACTTCCTAAGTATAACTGGCTGACAAACCTTCTCAAGTACTTAAGCAATTCTTGTGAATGTAACATATGCTGAAGTTGAAGTTTGATCAGCTGTGTCAGTACTATGTAAAAAAAGCAAAATCCAAGTCCACATCAATGACTCAATTACATATCTTAAATTGGAGTCACGAGGCAATCTGCTGTTCTAGTAAACTGAGTTCCCTTAAACATTATAAGGATGAAAAATAGAAAAACTGCTTTAACATAAAAACATTAACTTCTCTTTTTACATTTCTGTACTTAATTCAAATCTTTCTGAAGGTTAAAAACTACTGATTAAGGAAACAATTCGGTTATTTTAAGTAATTTTTGAGGATACCTACTCAGCATTTTAATGATCCAAGTGCTGCAGGCCGGATTCTTGTCTGTGACCTTGATGGGCCATTCTGGGGCCTATTTATAGATGCTTATCTCGAGGCCTTCCATGTGGGCTCATCTCAGAGCTTTGGGACTGCCTGGTCCACAGCCTTTGGTTTCAGTCATTTCAATTCTTCCCTCTGTTTGTGGAAAACTGAACTCCTACCTTTGTTTCTACATTGTTGATTGGATTTTGTATTTCTTTGCCTCTTAACATATAAAAAGTCTAAAGACCTTTGAACTTCACAATATTAATAGCTAATGTTCATTGAAGGCTGACTACGTGCTAGACATAGTTCTATGTGTTCTTCATTCATTAATTCATTCAATTCTAACATGCCTTGAGGTAGATGCTGTCATTTTCCCCATTTTATAGAATGTATTAGTCTGTGTCTGTTGCTTATAACAAAATATATGGAATTGGGTATTTTATAAAGAAAATGAAACTTATTGCTTACAGTTTCTGAGGCTGGGAAGTCCAAAGTCCAGGGAACACCCCTGGTGAAGGCCTTGGTGGTGGCGACAGTGATGGCAGAATATCACATTGTGAAAATGGCAGAGCAGAGAGAGAGAGAGCAACCTCCTTATTCACTTTCCTTTTAAAGCCCCAGAACAATGCCCCTGACTGCCATTATTAATCCATTTACTATGGCACGGTCCTGTAATCTAATCACATCCAGAATTGGGTATTTTATAAAGAAAATGAAACTTATTGCTTACAGTTTCTGAGGCTAGGAAGTCCAAAGTCCAGGGAACACCCCTGGTGAAGGCCTTGGTGGCGGCGACAGTGATGGCAGAATATCACATTGTGAAAATGGTGGAGCAGAGAGAGAGAGAGCAACCTCCTTATTCACTTTCCTTTTAAAGCCCCAGAACCATGCCCCTGACTGCCATTATTAATCCATTTACTATGGCACGGTCCTGTAATCTAATCACATCTCCAAGGCCCCACCTTTTATTACCGTAATAGGATTTCCCACCCTCTTAACAGTCACGGTGGGAGCCAAGTTTCTAATACATAAAATTTGGGGGACATGATTCAAGTGTCAGTGAGTTTTGGGGGGATATTATTCAGTCCACTGCACAGAATAAAGGATCGAAGCACAGAGAGATGAAGGAAAGTGTCCAAGGTCACATGGCCAGAGTCATGCTCTTACCTGGGACCCTGATTTTTGGAAAAATCCTGGTAGGACCACCTAACTCTCATAACTATTAAAATACTGTAGTACGGGCTCTCTCAGGGCTCTGACTATTCAGTCACAACTTCACACACACACAGACACACACACTTTCACATGGGCTTAATGTCTATTGTTCAGAATGTGCCTGGGTGGCCTATGCATTCTGTGTTAGCCCTAACAAGTTGATCTTTATGTTTTGGGAGATGGCCTTGCTCCTTGGTCTGAGATATATTAGGAAAATATTTTAGCAAAACATAAACAATGGGGACATATCAGTAAGCTTTTGCAATGTAACAACCCTTACCCCCAAACTCAGTGGTTTAAAACAGCAATCACGTATTTTTTAAAAAAACAGCTTTATTAAGATAGAATTGACATATAATGAGCTGTATACATTTAAAGTGTACAATTTGATGCGTTCTAACATGTGCATAAACCTGTGAAATCATTGCTACAATCAAGAAACCGAACATATCCATCACCCCCCAAATTTTTTCTTGCCTCTTTGTAATCCTTCTTTTGAAATCCATCCATATTGTTGTGTTTGCCAATAGTTTATTCCTTTTATTGCTGAGTAGTGTTACATTTGTATGGATATACCACAACTTATTTATTCATTTACCTGTTGATAAGTTAAAACAAGTTGCTCATGCTTTTGAGGGTCACCTAGGAGTTGGCTGATCCGGATTGTACTTGGCTTCAAGTAGGAGTTGGGTCCAGCTCTGCTCCATGTGTCTCTCATCTCCTTTGGACCAGCAAGGCTGGCCACAGAATATTATTCCCTTGGTAATGGCAGAGACACAAGTGGATGGTCCCACTGCACAAGCACATTTCAAGCCTTTCTTCCAATATGACCACAAACATCTCATAGGCTAAAACCTATTACATGGCAAGCCCAATATCAATGGGTGAGGAAGTTTACTCTGCCCATGGGGGGAACAAAAGGGCAATAAAAATTTGCTGAACAACAAGCCAAAAAAATATCACTGGGATGTATTGCTCTCCTATCCCTTAGACATTCCCCACCTGTCTCATTCTCAACCTTCTAATATGTGGTTATCTTAAGGTCTTACTTTTACCTATAGTCAGTACCTTGGGGAAAAGCTTTTCAAGAATCTGCTTCAGAAAAAAGAGAAGAGGATCCAAAACACGAGAAGACATGAGATTTAAGAATATGTCAGTTACTCAATGGTGAAAAGCTGAAATCTCTCCCCCTAGGATCAGAAGCAAGACAAGGGTGCCTACTCCCACTACTTCTATTCAATGTAGTACTAGAGGTCTTACCCAGAGCAATTAGGGAAGAAGAAGAAGAAATAAAAGTCATCCAAATTGAAAATTAGAAGTCAACCTATTTCTGTTTGCAGATGACAGAATCTTATATACAGAAAATCCTAAAGACTCCACCAAAAAACTGTCAGGACTAATAAATGAATTCAGTAAAATTGCAGGGTGAAAAATCAACCTACAAAAATCATTTGCATTTCTATATGCCTAAAACAGTCTATCCAAAAAGGAAATTAAGAAAATGATTTCATTCATCATAGAACTGAAAAAAAAAAAAAAAAAAAAAAAAAAAAAAAAAAATTTAACCAAGGAGTTGACAGATCTCTACTGAAGGCTGGAAGACATTGCTGAAAGAAATTGAAGAAAACACAAATAAATGGAAGTATTGATATTGTTAAAATGTTCATACTACTCAAAGTGATCTACAGATTTAATGCAATTCCTATCAAAATTCCAGTGGCATTTTTTCACAGAAATAGAACAAAAATCCTAAAATTTGTGTGGAACCATAAAAGACCCTGAATAGCCAAAACAGTCTTGAGGAAGAAGAGCAAAACCAGAGGCATCACACTCTCTGCTTTCAAACTATATTATAAAACTGTAGTAACCAAAACGCAGAAAAACAGACACAAAGACCAATGGGATAGAACTGAGAGCCCAGAAATAAAACCACACATTTACTGTCAACTAAGTTTTGACAAAGGTGCCAAGAACACACAATGGGGAAAGGATAGTCTCTTCAATAAACGTATTGGGAAAACTGAATATCCACGTGCAAGAAAATGAAATTGGCCTCCAATCTTGTACCATCTACAAAAATTAACTTGAAATTGATTAAAAACTTAACTGTAGACCTGAAACTGTAAAATGCCTGGAAGAAAACATAGGGAAAAATCTTCTTGATATTGGTCTTGGAAATGATTTTTTGGATATGACACCCAAAGCATAGACAACAATAGCAAAAATAAACAGGCAGGATTACATCAAACTAACAAGCTTCTGCACAGCAAGCAGTCAATAAAATGAAAAGGCAACCTGTGAAATAGGAGAAAATATCTGTAGACCATATACCTGATAAGGGCTTAATACACAAAATATATGAGAAGCTTATACAACCCAGCAGCAAAAAAAAAAAGGTAACCCAATTAAAGAGTGGGCAAAGAATCTGAATAGACATTTTCCTAAAGAAGACATACAAATAAATGGCCAACAGGTCTATGAAGAAATAATCAACATCAGTAATCATCAGGGAAATATGAATCAAAACCACAATGAGCTATCACCTCTCACCTGTTAGGACGGCTATTATTAAAAAGGCAAAAGAAGAAGAAAAAAAGACAAAAGATAACAAGTGTTGGCAAGGGTGTGGAGAAAAGGGAACCTTTGTACGCTATTAGCGGGAATGTAAATTGGTACAGCCATATGGAAAACAGTATGGAAATTCCTCAAAAAATTAAAAATCGAACTGCCATTTGATCCAACAATCCCACTTCTGGCCATATATCCAAAGCCAATGAAATCTGCACTCCCATGTTCACTGCAGCATTACTCACAACAGACGAGATTTGGAAACAACATAAATGTAAGCTGATGGATGAATAGATAAAGAAAACGTGGTGTGTGTGTGTGTATATGTATATGAATATTACTTGTCTTAAAAAAGAAGGAAACCCTGCCTTTTGCAACAACGTGGATGAACCTGGAGGAAATTATGTTAAGAGAAATAAGCCAGACACAGAAAGACAAATACTGTATGATCTCACTTAAATCTGGAATCTAACACACACACACACACACACACACACACATACACAGACACACACAAGCACAAGCACGCTTATCTATGAGAGGTGATGGGTATGTTAATTAGCTCTGTTGTGGTAATAATTCCACAAAATATGTGTATATCAAATCATCACTTTGTATGATTTAAATATATATAATTTTATATACACAATTTTTATTTGTCAATTATACCCCGATAAAGCTGGAAAAAACAAATAAACAGAAAAGAAGACAAGGTATAATAAGAATGACAAAAAAGAAGAAATCAGTGAAATATATAGTTAAGATCAAATAATTGATGGTGTGACTGACTGTGGATTTTAATAAAAAGAAAAATAAAAATGTTTATTGAGTGCTTGCTTTAAGCCAGGCATAGTTTTAAGTGCTTTTCTGTACCTGTATCAATTCATTAAGTCCTCACAGTAGCCCTATCAGGTATGTACTATTAAAATCCCAAATTTAAATATGACTCAGAGAAAATCAACTATAAAATAAAATAAATAAATGAATAAGTCAGAAATTTAAAGTAAATAAATAAATAAATAGATAGATAGATAGATAGATAGAGTCAGAGGGTAGTTAATGGAGCTAGCCAGGATCACAGAGCTAGTGAACCCTGGCCTGTCTGATTCCAGCCTTTGGCTTTTAACTGTTGCAGTATAACACAATTGTTAAGAAAGAGTTCCCAAAACTGAAGTGGCATAATTAAAAAAAAAAAAACTCAGACTTAAGCTCAAACTGATTTTAATGAAACCTATGTGGTTTGCTAATTCTTTTCAAACATCTCAAAAATGCCAACAGCACATTTTATTTATTCCAAAATATGAATGCATTTGTTTTTCCTGATTATAAAAACAATGTATGCTCACAGTAAAAAATGAAACACTACATAAAGTCCAAAGAAGAAGGTAAAAATCATTCTAATTTCCATTACCCAGTGGTTACCTTTGTACGGTATGGTGAATGACCTTCTAGACATCTCTTTATGCAAATATATACACACATGTTTATGTCTATGTATGTATTTATGTATCTAACTCCCTGCCAATAAATGTAGATCTCTGTTATCCCTTTAACAGCTCTAGATTAGCCCCCTGCACGGATGTGCCATTATTCATTTAAGAAATCCTAAATCGATGGACCTCTATGTTGGTTCCATATTGCTGAAATTGCAAACAGGCTGTGATGAAGATCCTTAAGTGCATGTCTTCATGCACTTGTCTTCTCAGAATACGTTTGGTGAGCAGAGTTTAGGAAAACATTACAAATTTTAGGGGAGTGTATACTGCTGCTTTTGTCCTATCCAATCCAGCCATGCACTCTCATTTCTCTGCGAACCCAGGGGCTCCCCACATCCACTGAACAGCGGTCTCATTCTGCTGGGTTCTCAAGAGGGTGCAGCACAGCCTCACACCTGAAATAAAGCTGTCCTCCCTGGCCACCACTTGGGTAACTGGCCAGGGTGGACCCTTTGTTTCTCCTCATCTGGGGAATTCCCAAACCCTGAAATTGCCCTGTCCAGACACAGTAAATTGTTTGGCCATAAGAATCTCTGCATCCATCTTTCTGGGCCAGGCATGCATGTAATATGTTTTTCATTTTGTGATGGGCTTGAGTATCCCTTTCTGAAAGGGGATGAAGATGGAAAAGGGACCTGGGTCCAGAGTTTTGCAGACAGCACCCACAAGCCTGTGCCAGGATAGAAGCTGTGACTTGATAGTCCACTAATTCCTACATTTATCCAACAAGCCAGGCTGGATGCTGGGACCCAGAGAAATTTGATGCAGTCTTCACCCATGAGGAGTTAGTTGTGTAGTAGAGAGTACAAACCCATAAACACATCATGAAGAGTTCTATATAAAGGTAATGATAAGCCCTGGGTGTTGTGGGAAAATGGAGAGTATGTTGGGGATGGGGGAGAGGCTACCCCATCATCACAGACTTCAGAGAGGGCCTTCCCAGCAAAAACAGCCACACAGTCTGTTTTTAAAAGTCCACTGATAAGTCACTCAAAACAGTATTTTCAAGTGTCTGCCACTTACCAGACTCTCTTCTGGGTGTTGGGGACTGACTTTTGTTATCATAGGAAGTGGAGTTATTATCATTGGAATAGGTTCGTGATGATGTCAGGCTTCCTCTGGCAGGACCAAAGCACTGGCCATTTGGAAAGGGAGGACACTTAGATGCCCTAGGACCTGGGCAAGGGGACCCTATGCTTTAGAGAGCCCCAAATCAATTATCCCCCAAATGTCCTTTATGTCTGGCTTTATGAAGTTAGGATTCAGGACCCAATCTGTTTACATCTGCAAATCTCTTTTAATTTAAACAGTCCCTATTTTCATAACACGAATTGAAGGGACTAAGCTGCTGTCCTGTAGAATGTCTTACTTTCTGTATGTGACTGATACGTTAAGCTGGTCCTTTTGTCTCCTGTCTTTCCTGTGTGTAACATACCTTGCTCAGTAACCCAATGGAGTAAGTAGCCAAAACAAAAACACAACAGCAAAAAATCAGTGAGGATAGAGAAGAGGAGAATCATGGAATTATAAGCTTCACTTAATGGGAATTTCTAGAACATCTCAACAAGTAACTGCAGACATCACATGCTTTTCAAGCACACCTGAAACATTTATGAAAATTATTACCAGTTATTGCAACAAAAAGCAATCTTCTGTTAATGTCAAAAGATTGGATTGAAAAATAACATTTTCTGACCATCGTGTGGTTCAATAATAAATCAGTAACAAAAAAGTTTAGAAATAAAATAAACCGTAAATAATTCCTGGGTAAAAAAGAAAGCGGGTTGTAGAATAGGCTTAGAAGCGAACAATTAGGAAAATTCTACATATGAGAACGTATGAGAGGCTTATCTGGGAGGAAAAGGCTGAAAATCAATAATAAGCCAAACATTTAACACAAGAAGTTAGCTCAAGAACAGCTGAATAAACCCTAGGAAAGGAGGAGAAAGGAAATGTTAAAGACAAGAGCAGAAATGAACGAAATAGAAAGTAACAGTAAAACAGATGTGACTAACAAAGCCAAATTCTGCTTTTTTGAAAAGACTAAAAAAACTGGCAAATCTCTGGCAAGACTAATTAGGAAACAGAGTTGGAACCTGTAAACCGTCATAGGAATTGAAAGGAAATGTAACTTCAGACAAAGAATAAATAAAAAATATAATAATGGAATATTATGAGCAACTTTATGCCAATAATGCTGAAAACTTAAATCAAATGCACAAATTTTACATTTGCAAGTAGTAAAATTTAGCTCCAGAAGAAATAAAAAAATTTAAACAATGTTTTAACCATTTAAAATATGGAATTGGTGAGGGGGGCAGGCAAGGTGACTGAATAGAGATACCTGGTGTGCGTCCCTCCCACAGAGAAGGACCAGAACAA
>NW_007726385.1:31607-33121 GCF_000696425.1 Galeopterus variegatus | reverse complement strand
GTCTGGGAAGCCAACCCAAGGCTGACTGAACTGCCTCACCCCCATGCCCTGGCCAGAGATAAGACAGGCAGATCTGCTTCTGGCAGACTGCCCCCTGTTCCTCACCTGACAGCTGACTGAGTTCTGTGTGACCATGCCCCTGACCTGGAAAAACAGCTCAGGGAGTCCTACCCTAATGAACACAGCCCTGAGCTGGCAGAGCTAAATTGCACCTGTGCTCTCCCAAAGAAGCAGCCAGGTGGTTTTGCACTTGACAGTTCTGCCTTGTGACCTTGCCCACCAACCAAGAAGTGGCTGGCTTGTCTCCCTCTTGGAAGGCCTGCCTTGTGATGACACCCATCACCCAAGAAGCAGCTTAGCAGCTCCACCCTTAGCAGAACCACTTTTGAACCATAGAGGGAAGCATGACCTCACAGTTGGCCCCAAGAAGTGGCTCAGCAGACCAGCTCCTGGCAGATCCACACACAGCTAGCAGAGCAAAAGCATGCCCATGCACCAAGCTCAAAGAAAGAGCCCAGCTGTCACACTTCTGCTCCTGAGCTATCACACTGCCACACATCTAAGTGAGAAACAGCCCAGCTGACATGCTCCTGGTGGGCCTGCCCCTGGTCATAGAATCAGCATGGTGACCCTGCCATTGATGTACCAGTCCTAGAGACCCTGACATGTCACACACCCACACCTCCAACCTGAGAATCAGCCCAGCAACCCCATCCACAGTGATCCAGCTTCTGAGACAACTGATTCACAACATGCACATACACACCCTTAGCCTGAGAACCCTCCCAGCAAGCCCATCCTTGGCAAAGCTGTGCCATCATAGTCACAAACTTCCCAAGCCTAGGCCACTGAGACACAGACATATTGAACATGAATTACAGCTGAAGAAACTACAGAGTACACTATTACGTCTTTCCAGAAAAAAAGGCAATGTACCCTACCCAATTGACACCCTAGGATGCATTTGCAGATGAAAGCTTCCCTATGCAAGCCACTCTACAAAACTCAAACAGAAGACTGCACAGATATCACCAGATTCACAGTTATCAATGTGGGGAAACAAGAAACATGAACAAATAAGGAAATGTGACACCACCAAAGAAACACAGTGATGCTCCAGTAACTGATTCCACAGAATCAGAAATTGCTGACTTGACAGAAGAGGGATTGAAATTAATAATCTTAAGGAAACTTACTCTGATACAAGAGAATGTGGACAAATAATTCAACCTGAGTAGAAAACAATTTATGATCTGAATGAGAAATTTAACAAAGAGATAGATATCATTAAAAAACTCAAGCAAAAACCTTGGAATTAAAGAATTCATTGAGTGAAACAAAAAGCACACCCGAGAGTCTCAACAATAGATTAGATCAAGCAGAAGAAAGAATTTCTGATCTTGAAGATAACTGTTTTGCAATAACTGAACAAACAAACAAACAAACAGGAATGAAAAAGAATGAACAAAGCCTATAGGATTTATGGGATACCTTAAGGAAACAAATATTTGAAT
>NW_007726385.1:28557-30598 GCF_000696425.1 Galeopterus variegatus | reverse complement strand
ACAAACAGAAAATTCTAAAAACAGCAAGAGAAAGGAGTCAAGTTGCATATAAGGGGATCCCCATTAGATTAACAGCACACTTCTCAATAGAAACCCTACAGGCCAAGAGAGAATGGGATGATATTTGAAAAGTACTAAAAGAAAAAAAATTGTCAGCTAAAAAATTATGCCCTGAAAAGCTCTCATTTAGAAATGAAGGAGAAATCAATTCCATCTCAGACAAGCAAAAACTAAGGGAATTCATCATCACCAGACTGGCCTTACAAGAAATGCTTAGGGGAGTCCTACATCTAGAAGAGAAAGAATGATAACAACTGACATGAAAACACCTGAAAATATAAAACTTACTGGTTGAGCAGATACATAGAATAAAAAGAGAAAGGAATCAAAACTTATTAATACAGAAAGCCACCAAACCTCAAAGAAAAACAATAAGAGAGGAAGAAGGGAACAAAGGATACACAAAATAATCGGAAAACAACCAACAAAATGACAGGAGTAAGACCTCTCACATTAATAATAACCTTGAATGTAAGTAGATTAAATGCCCCAATTAAAAGACATAGACTGGGGCCGGCCCGGTGGNACTGAGGGTTGCGATCCGTTGCCGGACACGAAAAAAGACAAAAAGGAAAAAAAAAAAGACATAGACTGGCTGACTAATAAAAAAAGTGACCCATCTATATGCTGCCTACAAGAAACACACCTTACCTACAAAGGCACACATATACTGAAAGTGAAGGGATGGTAAAAGATATTCCATTCAAATGGAAAACAAAAGCAATCAGGAGTAACTATACTTATATCTGATAAAACAGACTTTAAATCAAAATCTGTACTAAGAGATGAAGAACGTCACTGTATAATGATAAAGGCATTAATATAGCAATTGGATATAAAAATTATAAATATATATGCACCCAACACCAGAGCAATCAAATGAAAAGTTGGCTCTTTGAAAAGATAAACAAAATAGGCAAACCATTAGCCAGACTAACCAAGAAAAAAACCTTAGACCTGATAAAATTTCAGTAAAGTTGCAGGACACAAAATTAACATACAGAAGTCAGCAGCATTTCTATACACCAACAATGAACTTGAAGAAAAAGAAATCAAGAAAACTGTCCCATTTTCAATAGCATCAACAAAAAATACTTAGGAATAAATTTAACCAAGGAGGTGAAAGACCTCTACAATGAAAACTATAAAATACTGATTAAAGAAATTAAAGAAGACACACAAAAATGGAAAGATATCCCATGCTCATGTGTCAAAAGAATTAATATAATCAAAATGACCATACTACCCAAAGCAATCTACAGATTCAATGCAATCCCCATCAAACTACCAATGACATACATCACAGAAACAGAAAAAACAATTCAAAACTTTACATAGAACAATAAGAGACCCTGAATACCCAAAGCAATCCTGAGCAAAAAGAACAAAGTGGAGGATATCACATTCTCTGACTTCAAAATATACTACAAAGCTATAGTAATCGAAACAGCATGATACTGGCACAAAAACAGACATATAGACCAGTGGAACAGAACAGAGAATTCAGAAATAAATCCATGTACCTACAGCCAACAGATTTTTGAAAAAGGCACCAAGAACACACATTGGGGAAAGGACAATCTCTTCAATAAATGTTGCTGGGAAAATTCGAGATTCATATGCAGAAGAATAAAACTAGACCCCTATCTCTCACCATATTCCAAAATCAACACAAAATGTATTAAAGATTTAAATGTAAGATCCAAAACAGTAAAACTTTTGGAAGAAAACAAAGGGGGAAACACTTCAGGATATAGGTCTAGGCAAAGATTTTATGAATAATGCTTCAGAAGCACAGGGGAAAAAACCAAAAGTTAACAAATGGAATTATATCAAACTAAAAAGCTTCTGCACAGCAAAGGAAACAATTAACAGAGTGAAAATACAACCTGCAGGATGGTACAAAATATTTGCAAATTGTGCATCTGACAAGGGAATAATGTCCAGAATATACAAAGAACTCAAACAACTCAATGGTACA
>NW_007726385.1:25690-27617 GCF_000696425.1 Galeopterus variegatus | reverse complement strand
ATATCCAAAGGAATGGAAATCAATAAATTGAAGGGACACCTGCACTCCCATGTTTATCCCAGCTCTATTCACAATGGCCAAGAGTTGGAACCAGCCTAAATGTCCTCAATGGACGATTTGATAAAGAAAATGTGGTGTCTACACACAATAGAATACTACTCAGCCATAAAAAAAGAATGACATTCTGCCATTTGCAGCAACATGGATGAGCTCAGAGAAAATTACGTGAAGTGAAATAAGTCAGGCACAGAGAGAGAAATACTACATGTTCTCAATCATATGGGGAAACTAAAAATGTTGATCTCATAGAAACAGAGGGTAGAATAGTGGTTACTAGAGGCTGGTGGAGGGGACAGGGGAGAGGGTAGTCAGTGGACACAAAATAGTAGAGAGACGAATGGGATCCAGGGTTCTATAGTAATACAGGAAGACCACAGTTAGCAACAAAGTACTGTGTATCTTTGAATAGTTAGTCGAGATGATGTTGAATGCTCTTAACATGTCCAAAGAACAAAGAACAGGTTGGGAGTTTTATGAGAGAGAGAAAGGCTACAAATTGTTTTGAAAGAGAGCTCATTGGCCCTGGTGAAGTCTTTGGAGTTGGCAGGCTTTGACTGGTGAATGTTCGTGGTAGGTAAAATTAGTCTTAGAGTCATGGCAGGTTGTTTTAGCAGGTACTAGGTAAAACTGGTCTTAGGGTTATGGCAGGCCATTTCAGTAGCTGGGCTTGCAGAAAATTCTTGGAGCAGGTGCTATGTGCCCCAAGAGCTTTTTCCTTCTGGCTCCTCAACTCTGATTTAGTTTGAGTATGACAAGAATGACCCAATTTGTATAACCAACTTCCACAAGTACAACAGAGAGTCAAGTAATGTAATTTATCATATTAATACGTAAAAGGAGAAAATATACATAATCATCTCAATTAGATGCAGAAAAAGTATTTGATAAAATCCAACTTCCATTTATGATTTAAAAAATTCTTAGCAAATTAAGAATATAAAGAAACTCTCCAAAACTAATAAAGCATATCTTTTTCTTTTTAAAACCTCCAGTGAAAACCTTAGTAAATGTTGAGATGTTAAGATCAGTAACAAGGCAAAGATGCCTACTTTCACTATTTCTTTTTTTTTTTTCCTTTTTGTCTTTTTTCGTGACCAGCAACGGATCGCAACCCTCAGTGTCGCGCCCATACCGGACCGGGACCGGCAACAAGATCGCAACCCTCGGTGCTGCTCCTGCACCTTGCTCAGCCAGTGAGCAGCCGGTCTGTATGTGGGATCCGAACCCTCCGCAGGAGCGCCGCCGCGCTCCCAAGCTGCGCACTGTAGCAGTGTGCCACCGGGACGGCCCCTCACTATTTCTATTCAACATTATAATAGGAGAAAGAAGAACAAATAAAGAATATAAAATTGGAACAGAAGAAATAAAGCTATCATTTACAGATGATGTAATTATTCTCTCCTTAGAGAAAAAACAGTTTCTCAAAAACTGTTTTTTGACACACAGCAGACACTCAAAAAATATTTGTTGAATGAATAAATGCATGACTGGGTGGAGAAAATGTGTTGAAATGATCCACTCTGACAGCGGATTTATCTACTTCTATTTGTAGTACTGCCTATTTTTGTATTATACATTTTGAAGCTATGTTGGCTTTTGAAGTTAGAATTTTTATATCTTCCTGGTGAAACTCTTATTATGTTGTGATTTACTTTCTCTTGAGTTATTTTAGTTATTTATTTGTGCCCTTTTTTTTTTTCCTTTTTGTCTTTTTTCGTGACCGGCAACGGATCGCAACCCTCAGTGTCGCGCCCGTACCAAACCGGGACCGGCAACAGGATCGCAACCCTCAGTGTTGCTCCCACGCCTTGCTCAGCCAGTGAGCAGCCGGTCTGTATGTGGGATCCGAACCCTCGGCGGGAGCGCC
>NW_007726385.1:24484-25014 GCF_000696425.1 Galeopterus variegatus | reverse complement strand
CCTTTTTGTCTTTTTTCGTGACCGGCAACGGATCGCAACCCTCAGTGTCGCGCCCGTACCAAACCGGGACCGGCAACAGGATCGCAACCCTCAGTGTTGCTCCCACGCCTTGCTCAGCCAGTGAGCAGCCGGTCTGTATGTGGGATCCGAACCCTCGGCGGGAGCGCCACCGCGCTCCCAAGCGGTGCCCTGAAGTCTTTTTTTTCTCTGAATATTCAAATATGTATATCTACTTTCTTTGGGTTAGTATTTGAACTTAGATTTTGTTTTTATATCAAACCTCCCAAATCCTTTCCTTTTTTATTGACGTGACGTTCTCATAACATAAAATTGGCTAAAGTGAACAATTCAGTATATTCAATCTCTACCTCTATCTAGTTCCAGAACATTTTTATCACCCCAAAAGGGGACTCTGAATCCATTAAAGCAGTTACTCCCCACTCTTCCATCTCACAAGCCCTGGCAACCACAGAAATGTTTTTATGTCTCTATGGATACCCATTTTGGATATTTCATATAAATCATACATT
>NW_007726385.1:23061-24096 GCF_000696425.1 Galeopterus variegatus | reverse complement strand
GGGAGGTTTCGGTAATGGGCCATAATAATCAACCACATTGTATATCGACAAAATAAAATTTAAAAAATAATAATAAATGTAATCATACAATATGTGATTTTGTGTCTGACTTCTTTCATGGAGCATAATGTTTTCAAGGTTCATCCATGCTACCATGTGTCAGTACTTCCTTCCTTTTTACAGCTGAGCAGTATTCCATTGTGTGTGTATACTGCTGTTTGCTTAACCATTCATCCATTGATGGATATTTGGGCTATTTCCACCTTTTAGCTATTGTGAATAGTGTTACTACGAACATGTGTGCACATGTATTTATTTGAACATCTGCTTTTAATTCTTTTGGGTACATACCTTGGAATGTCACTGCTCAGTCATACAGTGATTCTATGTTTAACTTTTTGAGGAGCTGCCAAACTTTTCTCCACAGTGGCTGAACCATTTTACATTCCCACCAGCAGTGTATGAGGGTTCCAGTTTCTCCACATCCTTTCCCAACACTTTTTATTATCTATGTTTTATATTATAGCCATCCCAGAGGGTGCGAAGTGGTATCTTATCGTGGTTTTGATCTAAATTTCCATAATGACTAAGAAGCCTGAGCATCTTTTCATGTGCTTGTTGGCCATTTATATATCTTCTTTGGAAAAATATTTATTTCTTTGTTCATTTTTTAAATTGGGTTGTTTGTCTTTTTGTTGTTGAGTTCTAAGAATTTTTAATATATTCTGGATACTAGACCCTTCTCAGATATATGATCTGCTAATATTTTCTCCCATTCTATAGTTTGTCTTTTCACTTTCTTTTTTAAAATTTTAAAAATATTTTTGTTTATTTATTTCTTATTGAAACGTAATTGATTATACATACTTGTGGGGTACAGAGTTGACTATCAATACTTGTGTACCATATGTGGTGGTCAAATCAGGGTACTTAGCTTATTCATCATTACAATACATAATCACTGTGTTTCCAGTAACCGATTTCTTGCTGACTGCCCCCCCAACCCCTTTCCCATTTCTAGTAACTCCACTTCTG